>NC_025700.1:17670007-17722800 GCF_000633955.1 Camelina sativa
ATAAATATTCCACGTCATATAGAAAACCCCAGATTTAATTGTATTAAATCTAACTAAAAACGTCCTTTTTATTTTAAATTTTGTATTCGATGACTTTTAATACCATCTTCAACATCGGCTATCTATAACATTTATTTCAATGGACAGTAAATTTTGAATCTCTTTTAAAAACTCATGTTAAATAAGGGGGTAAAATATTTGTAACTATAGCTAATGCGGTAACTATAGCTAATGCGGTTATCTATATCTTCAGTAAAAAAATCCTTGTTTTAATGTTAGTAATTATTATTAAAGTGCAATTTATAGTTGGGTTCTACATCCTTGTTTAACAAGTGCCCCAAAACAATCTGAATTAGACCAACAAGAAAAAAGAAAGTATTGGGCCTTCAAACTAATACAGAAATTCAGCCCAATATCTGTAAACAACAAGCCATCAAAATGTTAACAGTTTTTACGTCGATAAAAATAATGAATGTGCTGCTCGATCAGAATTGAAAACGAAGTGTTGGGGTCAATATTACATCGACTCGTCGTGTTGGACCATCTGTTTTTTTTTTTTTCTGTATACGAACGAACATAACAGCTTTAATTGACTTGAGAATAAATATTGAGTGCCATAGAAGAAAACTTGTACTATATTAGTTGCTTAGAAAAATTGTCCCATTTACATTTCATTTTCCGTTTTATAATAAATGATATGTGTATGCAACACGCATTTCATTTATTTTTTGTAACTACATTAGTTTTTCTAATAAATAGATCTAAATAAAATTTCAACATTTGGATTATATGGATTACAGGATTAGGCGCTGGGCCTATAGCTACGTTTTGTTTTGTCAATAATATATTTCCCAAGAAATGACTTTTTTTTTTTGGTTCTCCCTCCTCGTTTGGTCAACTCAATTCAGTTCCAATTTCAGTTCTGTTTCTTTTATTATTTTCCTTTTGGTTCCTAACTTTCATACAAATAAAAGCTGTAAGCACAATGTTCAATTTGTACCATTCATTTTGTGGTTTCATCAGTATCTTTCATTTTGTTTTTTTCCTTCAAAAAACCTTATAAAAAGTTCAAGTTGTAATTTGTAAAGCCACATTAAACGAGAGTTGTTGATGTAATATCTATGCGTACGCATACGCATATATACATAGAAAAAAAAAACATGCATCGGGTGAAATTTGGTGTGAACTTATAATCATCCCATCTTTAAACTCACGTCTGTTAAAAATGCGTAACACGATCCATTGCCATACCATTTTTGTTCCTATTAATCCTTTTTATATAATTCTTTTTTTTTGTTCAGATTTGAATTTTTTTTTGTCAACATTCGTTTTGCATTTATCGGAACGGACGAAGGTGGGAATTATATCAGAGCAATTTGGAATATATTATGATTAGAGTTGCTATATATTAAAGTGATATGCCATGTATGATGTAACATATCTATCCATATTAACTAGATTTAATATTAGAATGGATGTCAACAAAGTGACGAGATTCCACGTATAGCTTGTCGATTTTGTCAAATCTTATTATTTTATAAGAAGCTTGTAGTTTGTGACCGTTCGAATTGATATTTATTTTCTTTATAAAGTTTCTTCACTAGTATCTTTTTTGTTCTTATGTATTTGATGAATGATGAACACTATATAGATTTCATAATTAGTGCACATGAAAAAGGAGTAGAGAAGAATCTCCCATTCAAAGAAGATAAAGGAAAAAGTGAAATGCACGGTGAGATACATGAATTAAAAAGAATCATTGTTAAATGGACTATATCAAAGCACATAAGTTGTGGGCATTGGCATTAAATTATACGTTTTCAAAAATCTGCGAGTTCATGATTAATAGGAATGAAATTAAGTATAAATGACTACAAAAGTTTTCTCATCCAAACTGAACATAAAAAGATTCTATAATGTTTTTATATGTGGGATGATTTTGGGACTACACAATAACAATGATGTAGTGCGTACGTCAAGGTTATAATGAAGTTAAAATATTATCGTAAAATTTGAATATACTCGAAGATAATTTTAACCTTAGATGTACATTAATTGAACTTGGGGGTAAGAGAAAAAAAGAAAGTAAAGTAGTGGGTTTTGTCCGACCGGTTCTCTCTCTCGTGCACAATGCACACAAGTGGAATGTAACATCACATGAGACACGCCTCATTTTTATTTTCTATAACCATGTTGCCAATAAATTTATAGTAGTGGTGCTAAGAAAAGGAATGGTTCTCATTAGGAAGTATCACAATGGCAGCCCATTATAACTGGAAAGCTTGCACCACTTCTTTCAATTGTTTTCTAAATAAAAGACATGTCTTCGAAATTTTGTGAACTTCTAAATTAGGTTTGCATGTAACATAAATACACACACTCCATTATTAGCTTTGGATATTTCTTTTTTCTTTAAGTGATAGAGAATAGGCTTTTCGATTAGTCGTAGAATGTAAACATAATTTTGCCCTTTCAGATAATAAGAGTCACCCACCTCCCCACAAACGAAATGAAATAAACCATATTATTGTAACATATGCATTGTAAGCAATTTGGTTTATACATGATGATGATGCACGGTTTGTAAATAAATTACTATACATCGTACAAGATTAAACAATATACTTAGTAACATATATATAGTTAACCGGAGACGCATTGGATGAAGGGAGAGTTGGAGAGGTAACCACAAGGTGGGTCCATTTGCACCCTGAATTTGACGCAGACTTTATCAAATATCCATCAATTCTAGAGGTCCATTTCAGACATTAACTTCGAAACTACGGTCAAACCGAAAGTGTAAACTAATAATACTTTTTTTTGTTTTTGCAACAATTAGATATTTATAAAATAAATTAACAATTAAGCTCTCTTCTATGGCGGTCTATCTATATAGTTAATTACTAGAATGACCTAGAAGCCGTAAAAATATCAGAATTTGCCATATGCACGATCTTTAATTAGGGATCAATCTCGCATCGTTTTATATTTTATGGATTAAAGAGGGTTTGATTCTTTAACTAGATTTGATTTACAACTATTTTAAACCAATTTAACAACATATATAGAAACATTGACTTGATCATATCATTACCTAGCAAGTGCAAATGAGATATATAAAACCATTACAAAAATTGTAAGGGTAACACATCTGTGTTTGTGCATGTGAAAATTTTTAAAGCGTGAGAATTTCTTAAAAATCATCATAAAATGTAAATAGGTTACATTACATGTATCATATGATCAGAGATTGACAACTGACTCAAGGAATAATGAAAATTTGGTATTCTAGCCACAAAATTTGCAAGTGTTTCTTGTACTAGGTAATATAATCACACAATCTTACTGTTATCATTTTTAAGACTGTTGAATGTGGTCTTTACCCATATAGTTGTCGAGACCTTTCTACAATCAGATCCATAACACTTTTAAAAAATCGATGCAAATGACTACTATTAAGTAATTCATTTAAATTAAAATAACTACAGTATAACGCTACAAAAATTTGTCTAAACGAAATTATACTTTGCGGTAATCTATATTCATCAATCTCTAAAGATAATATTTAACCCCAAACAATATCATGTCCAGTCTATATATTTATGACCAGGTGCAGTTTCATCCTCATTTTTTTACATATAAAATTAAATGTCGTAAAACTACGTGAACTCGCAACATACAGTACACGTTAACATGCATAAGACCACTGCAAAAATCACATCCATCTCAGCGATTATTAAAGCTAATGACCTTATCTCGTCGACCATATAAAGTTCAAGGCAAGAATCCACTCTTATATAAAGTATAGAAAAGTTTTAAAAGAAGAGAAGATCCAAAAACTAAAACGAGATGGAGTCTTCTCACCCACCTTATAAAATATGTTTAAAATAGACATCTTATCATTTTTTTCATTATTGCTGACAAGCTAAACAAAGGCTTTTTTTTTTTTATCAAAGGGTGATTCTATTCAATCAAACATACACGGTACAAGGAGAGGGAAAGAAAATCCCAAAGTTTAAAAAGTTACAAGCATAGATTTTCCTCAAAGTCACTAGCAAGAACAAAAAAAAGATAACAGCAAGCAAATATCCATGAGAGCTAAAAAGCAATTGGAGACTTGTGGGATCATGGTTGCAAGGTGGGACATTGTCGAGAAGCTCGAGAGATGCCATATAGGTCACGGTCAAAAGACATAGTACCGTTGATAAAAGAATCAGGGCCAAGGAGCTCACCGGACTAAGAAGTACTAGCGGAAGCAAAGCTATGGCATGGATTCGGGGGGCAGGAGCCCGGATGGTGATGGAGTGGCTGATGGTGAATTGCTCAATTAGGTGATTCCTGAAGTAGATAGCTAAGATTGTCGAGGGATGAGAATTGGTGGAAGAGCCTCTACGACCATAAACACAATCTCGACACATTGAGTTCAGCACTAAGACGCCATGGGACTTCAAAAACTTGGGAGCAATAGTGATTAGCATAGATGTTAAAGCCAGGATTTGCACGGAATTAATGTAAAGCCGGAACATAACAGGTGGGTCCTCTCTGCCATGAAAATGGTGATCAAGAAATCCACACAACGTTTGTAGTCAGCCATACACTAACAGAGAGTAAACAGACCTGGTACAGGGGGATGGTTGTTGGGTATTGGTAGCGGTAACGAACATCATGGAAGATAAGAACAGGTTCAATAGATAAGTTTCAAGCCGGTGACAGAACAGGTGGATCCTCTCTGCCATGAAAATGGTGATCAAGAATTCCACACAAAGTTTGTTTTAGACAGAACACGCACAAGGGATAATCAGACCTGAGTTCCAATATGATTTCTAATACCAGGATTCTCAAGAGTAACAAGTGACACCAACATAACCATGATGAATTACTACTCAAATGGCAACCATGGAGTTCGTAATCTTGACCACACCATTGGTTAGAGATTGATGGCCACAAGATATGTAAGTAATCGTACCTGGAAATTTTTGATGTGGGCTTGGTTTCGCGAATCGTTAATGGGCCGACAAAAAATACGAGGCCCACCAAAAGAGAATCTCTTCCCTCGGTGGATGACCTAGCTGGACGAAGCATGCGGCGGCAGTTGTTCGGAGATGGTGGATAGATATGCACGGAACGGGGCATTTCTAGGGGATAAGACTTCAGCCAAAGCAAATCGGAGGGAAGGTTAGAGGCTGGGACGAGAGACCACAAAAACAGTCAATTGTTGTGGAGATGAAAGCTTCGCCTGTAGAAAAGGACGTCGTGTGCCGTCGACGTCTCCACCGGGTGAGAAGAAACAGATGGTCCAAGGAGGAGCTCGTTTGTTACCCTCGGTGTCTCAGAAAGAGCTTTTGCATGGGAAGGCATACATCCATATCTGGGTTTAAGCATATCGGCTGTTTGTGGAGATTTAACGCCAGTTGAAATAATCAGAGAGAGGAGGAGGGGGTTCATCGGAAACCACCCTCGTCTTTTGTCTCTGTCCATTGAAAACTCGCCGGGATCTGAGGGGATAGGGGGGATTTGTAACCAAAAGAAAAGAAAAATAAGTGGGGAAAAAATCAAAGAGGTAAAAGAGGGGAGAACAGAGGTAGAGCCGCAGGTAAAGAGATCCCGATGCCGCTGAGCAGAAGCTCCACCGGCGTCAAAAAAGATTATCAGAGTTGGTTCCTCGATATTAGTGTCTGAAAAAAAAATCGTTTTTTCTTGGTTTTGTATGCTAAACAAAGGCTAAAGTTGAAGTTTTTAGCTTGAATAAGCTTCTGTCTAAGATTTAGAGAACTTGTCTAGGTTTGTTTCGACGAACTCAAAACGCAATAGAACCAAAAACAGAACAAACGAAACAGAGCACACAAACAAATGTTTACCCAGTTCACTTCCGTTAACGAGGAAGCTACGTCTGGGCCGGGAACTGAATCTCGGAATCCACTAATCACAGAGTTTAACACAAAGAGATCTCTCACCCACTGAACCCCTTACAAGCTCACTCGATTCAATCTCTTAGTTCTCTCTCTGTTTCCCCAAGAACATAAAGCACAAGTTTACTCTTTGTTTATGTTCTCTCTGTTCTACCTACTCTTTCTCTCATACATACACTTGCTTAAATAGATGCTTGTTTAATAACCCTAGTTTCCCTTCTAGCCGCTTCTACAAGTTGCCTCTTCCTTGACGTTATTGTAGTGACATCACTCGGTCTCTTTGCAGGAGGCAAATAAGACGAATTCCTCTTTTGCTTTTGCTTTTACAGGCACGGCGGCAAAATCAGGTTGTTGCAGCTTGTAGTCCTGAACGTGAGTCATCACAATAGCTGGCATTACTTGTCCACCAAGCTTCTTTGGAATTTTGTCTCATTCTTGGTTCACTAATTCCTAACAATTGCTCTAGTGTATGAATAAATTAAAAATATTTTTTTTCTCTCATTTTCCTAAATTTAAAATTCAATACATACATGTATTATAAATTTTTACTATGCCTCCTCTTGAGTCTTCTTAAATTTACATTTATTATCATAATCTAATTGGATAAATAAAAATATTGCAGTCTCAACAGTTTTTTTTTTTGCTATAAATACTAAATATTATATGAAGATTTGTGTTCTTTTATTTGGGGTGGTAAAAAATACATATTATGTATATATATAAGGAGGGGAAAAAAGGATGGAAATATGAGGATTAAATTAAAGACTTCAAAGGAGGCCTAATAAAGTGATCAACCGATGAGTTAGAGTAGAGAGATCAATTAGCCTTGCTTGACCCACACCTACAAAAAAAATAGCAACACGCACAAACGGATGGTTCCACCTTTTGTCAACGGCACGTGTTTTATACGTCTGCGACACAAGCGAGTGACGAATGTAGTTCTCTTTTTTTTTTTGCTTGGATATTTTAATTTTTTCTTATTATTAAAAATTACTCCTTCCATTTTAATTTAATTGTTGTTCTAGGATTTAATATTTAGTTTATAATAATTGTCATTTTAGATTTTCAAAGCATATATTTGATAAATATTCCTGCTGTTTTAAAGTTTTAACCAATCAAAAAATTATGAAATATATTAATAAAAACAAAACAGAAGATTTAATACTTTTCTTAATTTGTGTGCAAAAATCTTAAACAATAATTAAAAGAAATTAGAGGAAATATAATTTAATTAATGGGTTTAAAATTAATACACTTTCCCGTTATTAACCCCCACCACTAACGGACAACTGTTTTAAGTTGTTAAAAGTAGTAGCAATAGATTAGTCATACACATAAATTAATCAAAACGGTGTTTTTTTAACACATAACATAGTCAAAGTAAGTATGCAAAGATACTCTAATTACAATTTACATCTTCCTATACAAGCTATTATAATTAAGATCATCGTGTTATCTTCTCATTCTCCAATTATATAGTATATGAAAAAAAGCATCCCGTAATCATTACTATTTATTCCATTCTCATTATGTCAAAAATATTGTTTTCCGTACAAAAATACAGTACGTTTTTATAATACAAAGTAGAATAATTAAGTTAAAATTTTGACTAATTAATATTTTCCATTTAAAGATCAGATTCACATGTTTGTTATGGTATATAAAGTTTTAGGTATTATTATCATGAGAATCTTCTATATTTAATTTTCATCAATAAATATTAGAAAAATGTGTATCAAAAATACAAATAAAGAAGAAATTTGGCGTGCAGGAGAATATAATTTAATTTATTAAAAGAGTTAACTCAATTTTTTTTTTTTTTTTTTGTATAAAAGAAAGAAAAAAAAAAAAGGAAAACGCCGTTGAGGAATAGTGTGACCAATTGAAAACGGAAGCTTGAAGACGGAGTCACTGTCCTGTCAAAAAAAACGACTTTAATAAGGTCTTTGTCATGTTTTTATTATTTTCTTAAGGAAAATAACAAAAATTTATCTATCAAAACTCAAAAAATAATAATTTAAACAAAAAATAAAATTAAAAAAGCCCGAGTTGGAATTATAAAAGAAGAAAAAAGGGGAAAAGGGGGGGGGAGAGAGAAAAAGGTGTGAACAGTTAATGGCGGAGCAGTATAAGGAATCGCTTCTCTCTAGAAATCTTATTGCCATAGCTGTTTTGTTTTTTTTTCTCTTTGTAAGAAGAAGAAATTAAAAAATTTACAGAGAAGAAAGAAAGAGAGATGAAGAAGAAGCAATAAAAATTGTTACTTCTTTGAAAGAAAGAAAGAAAGAAAGAAAGAAAAAAAGCTTCTCAAGAAAGTGTTATCGAGATGCGAGCTAAGTCCGGTAGTAGTAAAGGAACCTTCTCTGTACTTCTTCTCTTTCTCCTTTTGATTCTCATTTTGCCCAGTCTTTAATTTTTCTTTCCGTTTTTTCTATTTCACTTTCCTTTTCTTCTTCTTCTTCTTCTTCTTCTTTAATTTCACTCTTTCTTGCTTGGGGTTTTTTTTTCTTTCTTTTCTTGGATTTTTAAAATTTTGATTGAGGTCTCAAGAAGTCTTCTTAAGTTTTCTTGGGGGTTGTTGGGTATTGGATCTGTTTCTTGGTTCTTGATTATTATTAGTTATTACTTCAAAAAAAAAAAAGATTGGCTAAATAATACTTGTGGGTTTTTTTTTGATCTAGGGTTTGATGTAGGACTTTTGATTCTGAAACCAAAACAAAAAAAAAAAAAAAAAAAAAAANAAGTTTTTTTTTTTTATTTCTTATCCAAATCTACCCACCATTTTTGTTGTGGGAGGTTTTCTTGTTTTGATTATTTTGGGTTTATATACTCCTTTTTAAACCAAAGTCAGAGATTTGAGTTTTGTTTTTTGTTTCCATTCAAAATCTGGGTGAGAAAGAAAGAAAAGATAGAGAGTAAGGAAGAGGAGGAAGAGAATAGAGAGATTTGTTTTTCAAGTAAATATTTTGATTGTTTATGGGAATACCTGATGGTTCACTGCTAGATCTAATTGTTAAGGTTAGGTCTTGGATAACTTCGGATTCAAGTGATTCTTTCTCCTTGTCATCATCTAAACAAGACTTTGGAATTATGCCTATCGTTTCCAAAATGTGTCATGACTGTGGAACCAAGCTTGACCAAGGTTATTCTTGTCTTGGCTGTGGTTGTTGTTGGTGCAAGAGTTGTTGTTTCTCTGACTCTTGTGATACACAAGAGAGGATTAAGCTTTGCAGAGAATGTGATGGTGAGGTTCGTGAGTTCAGGGTTAAGAGCTATGATAAGGTTCATCCCAGGGATAGCCCTGATCCGCCTTCTTCCCTCGCTGTTGCTGATGAAAGCGAGAGTCTTCTTGCTTCCAGTCTTGAAATCCGTGATTGTAGGAACATTGCTTCTATTCGTTGCTATCCTAGCAGGTATTGTTTTTGGTCAATAAAGTTTTCATTTTTTTTTATGTTCAGTCACGAGTCTTTGAACATGTTGGAGTAAGTAAGTGTGTGAATGAATTATTGTTTGTTTGCAGGGGAGAGGAAGACGAGGGAAGATATAAACAGTTCTTAAGCCCTTCGAGTGAATACAATCAGGACAGTTCAGATATAGAGTCGGGTAGTGTTAGTGCTAGACATGAGCAATTTAGTTGTAAATCTTCTGCTGGTTCCAGTCCTCACGACAGTCCATTAAGGAACAATTTTAGTCCTCTTGGGCGCTTTGTGCAGCACGCCAAAGACCTAAGCCCTACTGTTGGTTCTTTTGATCAACATCATCATCAAGAACAACAACAACAACTTATGGCTGGTGATTTAGCTAAGTCAGGTCAGGGGGCATTGGATCCAGAAGATCACGAGGAAGAAGAGGATAAGTTGCAACAGCCGTTGGATTTTGAGAACAACGGCCGCATCTGGTATCCTCCACCTCCAGAAGATGAGAATGATGACGCTGAGAGTAATTACTTTCAATATGATGATGAAGACGATGATATTGGGGACTCTGCTACCGAGTTTTCATTGAGTAGTAGCTTTTCTAGCCACATTCCTACAAGAGAAAAATTAGGAGAAAACAGCAATGAACCTCTTCGAACTGTGGTACATGATCACTTCCGAGCTCTTGTTTCAGAGTTATTGCGTGGGGAGGAGCTTTGTCCATTGGATGATGGCAATGCTGCAGACTGGCTTGATATTGTCACTGCTTTAGCGTGGCAGGCTGCTAATTTTGTAAAGCCAGATACTCGTGCTGGCGGTAGTATGGATCCCGGGAATTATGTGAAAATAAAATGTGTAGCATCTGGAAATCAAAATGAGAGGTATATTTTTTGTCAGGACCTCTTCCTTTCAAATTCTTGCCACTTTTCAACTCTTTAGTATTATTATCCTCATGGCTGATAATGACTAATTGAATACCTTGTTTCTGCAGCATTCTCATCAGGGGAATAGTGTGTAGCAAGAACATTACGCATAAGCGAATGACATCGCAGTACAAAAATCCAAGGGTGCTTCTTTTAGCTGGATCTCTTGAGTATCAGAGAGTTGCAGGCCAATTAGCATCCTTTAACACGTTGCTTCAACAGGTTGGTGTTTTACTGTTACCTTATGATGGCTGCGTAAAAACTCAGATTAACAAGCTGAACAAAACTGTTTTTTTTTGTTTTTGTTGGACAGGAAGATGAACATATGAAGGCGATAATCGCAAAAATAGAGTCTCTTCGTCCTAATGTTCTGCTGGTAGAGAAAAGTGCTTCTTCATATGCCCAACAATACCTTCTAGAGAAGGAAATAACATTGGTGCTCAATGTGAAAAGGTCATTGCTGGACCGTATAGCTCGCTGCACCGGTGCTGTTATTTGCCCCTCAGTGGATAGTATTAGTACTGCTCGATTGGGGCATTGTGAGCTGTTCCGAACTGAGAGAGTGTTGGAGCAACATGAAGCTGGCAACCAGTTAAACAGAAAACCATCAAGAACATTGATGTATTTTGAAGGGTGTCCTAGGCGCCTAGGTTGCACGGTATGCTTAAAGCTTGAACTTTTGTAGCTAAGAAGTTCACCAGTTCTTCGTTCTCAACTTGATTAGACTTTTCTGAAACTTGTGCAGGTTTTGCTTAGGGGAAGTTGTCGCGAGGAGCTGAAGAAGGTTAAGCATGTTATTCAGTACGCTGTATTTGCAGCTTATCATTTATCATTGGAGACATCATTCCTTGCGGACGAAGGTGCTTCTCTGCCTAAAGTTAGACTGAAGCAACCAGGGATGGTGCGGACAGCATCACAAAGGAGAATAATTGATGAAGGCATTTCGCTAATAACTCAATCTCCTACAAAAACTGATGGTCAAGCTTTGATTGATACAGCTGCGCATGAAGATGAAAACAAAGCCCCAATGCCAGAGCATGAACTTTGTGAATCACTGTGCGAGGATTTTGATCCTAGTCAGATATTCCCAACTGGGATGATATCTTCTGAAGTTGAGACTGAACAATCTGATGCCCTGAATGGAGTTTTTTCCAATAATTTGGTAACAAGACCATATTCGTCGAATCAGTTAAATGATATGCAAGATCACACTCTGTGCTTGAGTAGTGAAATCCCTGAAACACTGATTCAACTGCCGAGAGGTGAAGAAGAGAACAGCAGAAATGAAGAAGAAAACCAATTAGTGAACACGCACGATTTGTCACAAAATGAGAGATTCGATGAAGATGATGTTTCTAGCGAATATTTCTCTGCTGCGGACTCTCATCAGAGCATATTGGTCTCATTTTCAAGCCGTTGTGTTCTGAAAGAATCAGTATGTGAACGCTCACGACTCTTGCGGATTAAGTTCTATGGATCATTTGACAAACCTCTCGGAAGATATTTGAAAGATGATCTTTTCGATAAGGTAGCTCTTTGACCTAAAAGTTAATCCACTCTTTTCGTCTTTCATAAGTGCCATAAAATAAGCAGTCTAAAGTTTATACTCTTCTGTTTCCTATCTCTTGACAGAATTCAAGTTGTAGATCCTGCAAGGAGCTGGTTGATGCGCATGTCCTCTGCTATTCTCATCAGAATGGAAACCTTACCATCAATGTTAGACGTCTACCTTCAATGAAGCTTCCTGGTGAACAAGATGGGAAGATATGGATGTGGCATCGCTGCTTAAGATGTGCACATGAAGATGGAGTCCCACCTGCTACTCGTAGAGTTGTTATGTCTGATGCTGCTTGGGGACTGTCTTTTGGAAAGTTTCTGGAACTTAGCTTTTCGAATCATGCAACAGCGAATCGCGTTGCCTCTTGTGGCCATTCACTTCAGAGAGACTGCCTTCGATTCTATGGGTAAACTTGGTTTAATCTCACTCTTTAGCGTTATCTTAAAGTTGTTGAAGCACTAATAAATTTATGTTTTTTTGTAGATTTGGGAATATGGTTGCGTTCTTTAGATATTCTCCCATCAATATACTTACTGTCCTCCTACCTCCATCAATGTTGGAATTCAACAGCCATCCTCAACCGGAGTGGATACGGACAGAAGCTGCCGAGGTAGATTTAAAGAAAAATTTTAAGGCTCTTTTTGTTGTGTCAGATTATGGAAACGCAAATCTCATATACATTTTGTTTGTGCATTTGGACAGCTTGCTGGTAAAATGAGGACTATGTATGGGGAGATATCTGGTATGCTCAACCGTATGGAAGAAAAAAGCAGTTTGCTTGAACCTGAACAATCTGAAGCCTCTGATCTGCAGAGTCGTATCATGGGGTTAAAAGATCAACTCGTTAAGGAAAAAGATGAATATGATGTGAGTATCCGATTCTTTTGCTTCTGTTTTCCCTTGTTGAATTTGCTATTGATGGTATCTTTCCTCATCATGAACAGGACGTACTGCAGCCTATCTTTGTGGAGGATCTTCAAGTTCAAGGGAGTTTGGATATTCTAGAGCTGAATCGACTAAGACGGGCACTCATGATTGGTGCTCATGCTTGGGATCATCAGCTCTACTTGTTAAACTCTCAACTCAAGAAAGCATCTGTCTGTAAAACTGGTGACGGCAATGTTTCACGGAATCCAGAGGTGCAGGATGCTCCAAAGATTGATCATAGACAGCAGGAAGGTCAAAAAGATGGGGAAGAAAAAGCACATACTGATTCAGAAGCTAATGGTGATAACAAAGATACAGATAACATGCTTTCACCTGGCACTTCCCTGTCTGAGAGGATAGATTCAGCGTGGTTGGGCTCGTTTCAGAATCTTGAGAAAGCCGAGACAATTGCTAATACAGAAGGCTTTTCAGCTGCTAATTCTCCTCTCCGGAGGCTTGCCAGGCCGATTCGGGTCCAGTCTTTTGATTCAGCTATACGATTTCAAGAACGGATCCAAAAAGGTTGGCCACCGTCTTCTTTGTATCTCTCGACACTCAGATCTTTCCACGCGTCTGGCGAGTACAGGAATATGGTGAGAGACCCTGTTTCAAATGTGATGAGGACTTACTCTCAAATGTTGCCGCTGGAAGTACAGAAGTTGGATCTGATTGTTGGTTCAGTGCCTACATACATCTCTTCAGCTTCTCAAATGGCTGATGGAGCGAGGATGCTGATTCCTCAACGTGGCCTTAATGATATCGTGGTTCCTGTATATGATGATGATCCGGCAAGTGTTGTATCGTATGCTATCAACTCCAAGGAGTATAAGGAGTGGATCGTTAACAGAGGTATTACTACTAGTAGTAGTAGCAACAACTTGAATAATAGAGAGTCTGAACCTTCCACGTTCTCGACTTGGCGTTCTCTGTCGATGGATGTTGATTACATACAACACGCGGTGTATGGTTCTTCCCAAGACGATAAAAAGTCTCCACATTTGACCATTTCTTTCAGCGACCGTGCTACTTCATCCTCTAGTGCAACTGAAGGTAAAGTGAAGTTCTCTGTGACGTGTTATTTTGCAACGCAGTTTGAGACTCTGAGAAAGACGTGCTGTCCGAGCGAAGTGGACTTTGTGAGATCTTTGAGTCGGTGCCAGAGATGGTCTGCACAGGGAGGGAAAAGCAATGTTTACTTTGCTAAGTCATTGGACGAGAGGTTCATTATAAAACAAGTTGTCAAAACCGAGCTGGATTCTTTCGAAGATTTTGCACCTGAATACTTCAAATATTTGAAGGAGTCACTCAGTTCCGGGAGCCCCACTTGTCTTGCTAAGATTCTTGGTATTTACCAGGTAAGTTATAATCTTGTGGGACTTTGGAATGGAGTACTTAAGCATGTAAATGATTGATTGTAAATGCTATGCAGGTCTCAATTAAACACCCAAAAGGTGGAAAAGAGACGAAAATGGATTTGATGGTGATGGAGAATCTCTTCTACAACAGAAGAATATCTAGGATCTATGATCTCAAGGGATCTGCACGGTCACGGTACAATCCAAACACATCGGGAACAGACAAAGTTTTGTTGGACATGAATCTGCTTGAGACACTGCGCACAGAACCTATATTTCTTGGTAGCAAGGCCAAGAGAAGCTTGGAAAGAGCCATATGGAACGATACAAACTTCTTGGCTGTAAGTGATTTCATTACCCGCAAGTCATATTTAGTTCTTAACATGTTTAGATTAATCTGTTTTGCTGATTATTCATCCTCTTCTGGTTAGTCTGTGGATGTAATGGACTATTCATTGCTAGTTGGGTTCGACGAAGAGCGTAAGGAGTTGGTTCTTGGGATCATCGACTTCATGAGACAGTACACATGGGACAAGCATCTTGAGACATGGGTTAAAGCCTCAGGCATTTTGGGTGGACCCAAGAACGCTTCTCCAACCATAGTCTCACCAAAACAGTACAAGAGGAGGTTTAGAAAGGCCATGACCACTTATTTTCTCACTGTTCCTGAGCCATGGACCTCTTGAGTGGAAAAATGAAAAACATTTTTCATCATTCTTTTGTTTACTGACTGATTCCAATTTGTTCTTCTCAAATAAAAAGGGAAATTGGTTAACAGACAGATATTAATACAGGTTCGAACCTGACTGATTGATTTATCTTTTTTTTTTTTGGGTGTGTTGGTTGCTCTCTGAGTCTGGAGAATTATTGTATATTGTAATTATCGGCCAAACTAAAGCCCCCCAAATTGAAAGAAAAATACTAATGATTTGCCTTTTTCTTATGTCTCTTCTCTTTTGTTCTTAATTCATCCTTTTTTGAACACAAAACTGATTGTGACACAAAGTCATGTTGCAGTAACAAAAGAGTTAAGAATATTGTGTTTCACAGTGTTAAACAAAGACTTGCTCCTGTCATCTTCATTAAACTAAACTAAAGATAATAATAATAATATAGGAAAACAAATAGAAATCACATGTCTTCTGCTTTGCCCTTTTCAAGAAATCTAACCCTTTTCTGCAACCAAAAATATCAATGAGAATTTTCTTGAAAGAATTCAAATTTTATATTCCACTTGTTAGTTTATATATACATTTTTCATAATTTTGAATAGATCCTAGAAGAAGTTGTAACACAAGTATTTTTTCGGGAAAAAAGAAAGTTGTATAAGTTGTAAACACACAAGTTGGAGCACATTTGTTTCCTAGTGGCAATTTTCGTAATAAAAGAAGCAAGAAACATGGCTTGAGAAACGGATCGATGTTTCAACAAAAGTAAAAATAAGATCAAAGCCTTTTAAAAGAAGTGATCACCTCATCATGTGATTTGACACCTTCTTTTTCTTCAATCCCAAAGCTTCTTCCTCCATTACGAAGCAAATGTTGTCTCTGATGAATCAAACCACTTGGTACGTTAAGGAGACAAAGTGCTGCAATCTTGTTGGAGAAATCAGAGCCACTCTCACTCTCTTTCCTCAGTTTCTCAACTTTCCACTTTGGTAACTTCAACGTCACGCTACTCACTTGTCTCTCTGTATCATGATCAAACTCCTCATTCTTCTTCATTACCGAGAGATCAGACAATGATCTACGAGACAACTTTAGATTCTCTAGCCTCTCCTTCGCACTTATCTGAATTCCCGACCGAACCCTTCTAGGGGTTCTCTCTTTCCATGTTCTGCCATGTGAGTTACTATGATTACTATAGGAAGATTCCAACTTTAAATACCTAAAATCAATAAAACCAAAAATTAAGAAATATAATATACCTTGGAAGTTCCACCATGAAGTAAAGCCTTTTGGATTCCAAATTTTGGTGTGGCTCTAAGGGCTTTGCTCTGATCCCAAATTGTTTTACAGCTTCGGATTCCAAGAGAACGTATCCGGGAAAATCCTTAACCACCGTACCAGCTTTCAGAGGCGTCTTCAGCTTGAAACTCTCACCATTGATGTTCATGACTTTCGCTGTTTTCTTGCTTCCCAAGCTATTACCCATTTGAGAATGTTGTTATGTAGGTTTACCAAAATTGTGAGCTTGCTTTTTAAGTCCACCAAAAAGAGAGATGAAATGTTAAGAGCTCAGTAGTTCAAGGTGGGTGTTGTGTTAGATCAGATCATTATAGATTGTGGATTGGTTTATGGTTGGTTGCTGATGATAGTGAACCATTTTTTGGTCAACAAAATGCCAAATCTTGAAAATTATATAAATCAATGGAAAGACAAAGTTACGTCGCATTTCACTATCAATCTTGAAAAAAAAAACATATAACAACCCGAAAATCATGTTTAATTAAACAAAAAATCAAATAAATAATTAAAATTGACAATTGGTACTGTTATTCAAAAGACTTTAGTTTATATGTCCAAGAGGGGGGATGAGGTTTTGCCGTTTTGGAACTTTTGTGACCAATGTTTTTAGGAAAATGACTCTTTGCGTTAATCACTCCGATTAATCTGGAAAAGTTACGTTGTCTGAAAACACATTTGTTTTCACAAAGGCACGTGAATAGATTTTGACTTCTCACGAATTGGAAAACAAAAACTGATTTGATTTCTCTTTCCACAAATAGTAACTACTGCACGTGAACCAATCCCGTGAACCTAAGAAATAGACCTTATTAAAAATCATATGGATCATGAATTAACGAATTTGTATTTTTACAAAATTAACAAATCAATACAAAGGTGAGTGAGTAAGAAAGAGTTCGATTCTCGTTACTCTTTCGACTCCACCCTTACCAAATTAGTCTTTCAAAAACTCACAAAAAAAAAAGATAATAAAAAGATCAATAGAAACAGCCAGCAGAATTAAATTATGTTAATGGCTATTTAGAGTGATGCTAAATTTTTTGATGATTTACGGAGAAGCTCTAGTAGAGAGTTAGCTTTCCGCTTAGCTCTTTCTGTACCGTCTCTTGATAGTTCCATCAACGGAACAACAGCTCCGAGTCTACCAATGGAGATTAGTTTTTCGGTATCTCTCTTGCAAAGAGACAGCAGTATCGCAGCTGCGTTCTCTCGGTTTCTCGGTTGATCCTTCTGGAGACAATCTATCAAAGTCGGTATCACGCTGGCTCTCAAAATCGCAGCTTTCCCGTCTTGGTTACTAGCTAGAACTGAGAGTATTGTCAAGGCTTCTTCGGCCATCCTGAGGCTCGAGTCAGTTAGCATATTCACTAGTGGCTTTACAATACCGGCTCTAACCGCTCTGCCTTTGTTTCCCTGATAAATACACAAGTTAAACAGAGCCGTAGCTGCGTCTTTTTTCCCTCTTGCGCTTCCGTTCTCAAGCAGACTAACTAAGGCCAGTATCGCACCCGATGCGCCTATAATGATCTTGTTCTCATCAGCTAGCGAAAGGCTAAAGAGAGTAGCTGCAGCGTTTTCTTTAGCTTCCATGGTTCCAGCTCGGAGTACTTGCACTATAGATGTGACTGCTCCTGCAAGCATGATCAGTTCTTTGTTGTGTTCGTATATAGAGAGGTTAAGAATGCAAGTGACAGCATTTTCCTGCGTTTCAGTGTCATCCGAGGTCAAAAGATTGACCAAAACAGGGATAGCTCCTGCTTCTGCAATCAGAATTCGGTTGTCCGTATTTCTTTTTGACAGAGAGCGGAGTTCAGAAACCGCGCTTCTGCGGTCTTCGATTGATCGGGTAGAGAGCTTGCGAACCAATGCCCGGATCGCTGACATGTCTCCACTTAGATCACGGAAAGAGCCATCACAGTTTTTGGTCTTACCGTTCATATAACCACCTGGCTGCTCAATGTTGTGCTTAGTGCACCACTGAGAGATCAGGCTTCTGAGAACATAGTTTGGAGTAAGAGTAAAGTTTTCGAGTTTCTGCTGGGTCTTTGGACATCTCAGATTTCCACAGTCTATCCATCTTTGTATATACGACCTCTCATATGTCTGTCAAGGAAGAGGAAATCTCATTGTTAAGGTTTCAAATCAACTACCACAAACAAGCACAATGTAAAAATTTTGATTTTTAAAATCAGACCTGTCCTGTGGAAACAATAGCAGGATCCTTCATCAGTTCGAGAGATATTGGACAAAGAAAATCCTCTGGGATAGTGAGGTTATCCGATTTCTTTGAGTCGTCAGTGTTCTTGGTAACAGCTTTCTCTAATCTCTCATCATCAGCATCCTTTGATAAAAAGAAGGCCAAGGAAACTGAAGAGCTCTTCCCAGGAGGCGGTGATTCAGATTTCTTCACATCTGCTAAAGGAACGTTGGAATACACTGTTTCTGAAATACTATCTAGCTTTTCAGTAAATTTGCTCTTTGTATTGCTTGAGGCATCTTTCACCATTGGCTCAGATAGAGCACTCGAGAACTTTTTCGAATTTAAAGATCCATATCTCTGCATTGCTCTTCTTAACTGTAATCTTGCTAGTTCCACCTGATCACAAGCAAAAAAACAACCTTATAAACACCTCCATACATAGAAACACCAAAATGTTCATCATACAACTCTGCATATATACCCATGAAAGAACTTTTTTGTACCTGTTCACGGACTTCGTCAGAGATATCATATCGATCATAAGGCAAATTTCTTAATGCTTTCTCCAACTTCCAAGTAACGCATTGGAACTGAAATGAGATTCTCTTGGCTGCTCCATCCTTCAATCAAGAATTACATCCCAAATGTCAAACAACACAATCAATAGCTTTCAATCTAAGAAGACTAAAATCAACTCCTAGCTATGATAATACATTGAATAGATCTAAGATAATACATTGACTTAATCATCCTCAGAGCAGAACGTTAATTTTTGTTTCCGGCGTGTTTCCATATAACTAAAGACTTTGATACATCATACAAAGGCTTCATGAATTCAGTTTTGGTTAAGAAATGCTTACAGAGGACTCGCGAGCTTGGAAACTAGTAGCTGAAGACAAAAGACGCTTCGCGGCTTGAAGTCCCACCACAAGATCAGACCACCAATCACATTCACTAGAACTCAAAGAAGACGAAGCATCAGATTCCTCCGGCGTCGGAGAAGGAGGAGGAGAATCCCTAATCTCCTCAATCAAATGCGTCAACAGACCAACTCGTCGCGCGAGATCGGCACAATCCTTCTTAAACACACCTGAATTCACCGGAATCTCAACGATTTCGTCGATAAGACCGATCAGAGAAGCGGGAGTGATAGCTCCTCCAGCCATTACGCCGTCGCATACGGTGGCTGCTCCGAGTTCGAATTTTGGGACTCCGCTCGCTCCTCTCTTGACTCGGATGTGTCGAGAATTGTAATCGCTGGCTTTTTTATGTATCCCCAACGAAGCCATGTGGCTAAAGAAGAAGAGTCGTTATTACGACATCGTTTTTAATTAAAGTCCAAAAATTGTTTTTCAATATCTATTTGATTTTTTTTTTTTTAATAATGTTTTTAGGTAAATTTATCATTTATTTATGTAATACATTAATACAAAAATAATACAACAGAACAAAACTAGATAATTGAGAGGCGAGATTCGCGGTGTAAGTAGATACAAGAAGAAGATGATACAGTTGTCAATTGTCATATAAAATTCAATTATTATGAATTTTTTGTAAGTTTGGAACCAAAACTTTATAATATAATATATAGAAACGAACCATACTTTTTAAAAAAAATCAACAAAAAAATCGAGTTTTATATTTATTTCAGGAAATGGTTTGTTGCGTGCTTGGTTGTAAAGCCGACCCTATATTTTAGTTGTATTGAAACTGTATTCTAATAAGGTTGTAAGGAATAAAAGAATTGGCCAATGATATATAATTGATATAGTCTTCTTAATCTCGAATAGTAATTAATTAGTAGTATTTTATCTATGAGATGGGAAGAAACTAAGATAAAACTTCACTTTTTAGCATGTTAGATGCATTGTATTGACATCTGTCTTACACTAATTGTAAAGACATTTTCTTTGTAACTATAGCTTTATACATTTTATTTTCATTTAATCATAACTTTCTTTTATTATGTATAATTATAGTTTGTTTGATCTTTTGATTTGTTACCTTTCAAAATCTTTTTTTTATATCTTTATAACACCTTTTCAAAAAGTAGGAGTGTGAATTTTTCCATAGCCGAATTATTATTATATACTTTTGAGATTTTTCTTCGCAGGATCCAAGACAAACTCATTTAAAAGACATGATAGACACTACCACTACTTTAATATGTCGCTCAAAAGTATAATTACATAGGTCACATATTCAACTTATATCATTGATCAAAAGCTTTTTACAAATATATACTGCTAAAAGTTTTTAACAGAATTTTTTAGATATATTACAGTAAAGAAAAGTAATTCCAATCTAGAACAATTCTTGTAATTTATAATAGGGAATATAGACATTTCCTTCAATACGAATTGTTTAGTTTTTTTTTTCTTTTTCAAAAAGGGTTAATACTAATTATATAATTATCGTCTGATGTGCAAATCTACTGTCACTGTGTTAATTTTTTCTTCTTATAGCAAATGATTTTATTTGCCGACTCCATCTCCTCCAAGTTGGCCACGCAAACACTACTCCAGTCTCCAGTTGCTAAAAAGGAAAAAAAAAAAAGACGTTTCTTCAAAATATTTAAATTTGTAATATACAATATGGCATATAATTTCTTTAAACTATTTTACCAAATTTAATTTACTTTTGGAAAAATAGTTTTGAACAGGTTGTACAAATAAGTATGAAACGGCATTGCATTAAAAAGTCATATCGGTTTAAACAAAAGAAAAAAGGTTTAACTACGACGTCCACATTCTAGTTTGTAAAGATGGTTTAAGAACTTATAATAAAGAATAATTGATTTTATATATCACTAAAGAAAAATAACTCAAAACTTTGGTCTTTCTCAATCTCTTAAATACAATTTCTCAAACTCTCCCTCAAAAACTCATAGCTTATGTCACAACTCAACATAGCTTTTTATATCAAAACATATATCCTAATCCTATCACGAAAACACCAATATTTAGATAACTCCTAAATATTATTTGAGCTTATCTTCTCTAATCATAATTTGATTAGGAAGTCTTCCTCTTCGAACTTATCCAACACACATCGACCGCGCCCACCATGCATGTCCGTGTTATGCATCCTCCATTAACAACTTGAAAAAATAGACAACATTATCTCTTAGACGTACGTATTTGGAAGGTTTGACTGGCTGGTTTCGTAAAAAATTTTGGTCATAGAAACAAAATATCTACATTGAAGTTTTTAATAAGGCATGTGATTGTTGCTTTTTACATCCACACACAACTCTCCACTGGCCTCATTAGATTCTTGACATTAATTCATCAATAACAATATAAACTGCCACACAATACTGATGTGAATATAATAGATATGAAAGTGAAGGTGTGAGATCAGAGTTTATACATGCAGTAGTGGAATCCACTTCATTGATGGTTGTAGATTCTGAAATAGTAGAAACAACTTTAATGGTTCTTTATGATAAATAGTGGTCCATTTTCTCAGCAAACAATCTTCTTTCTACTTGCCACACATTCATTTTCTTTGGTCATACAGTTCTGTTTAATACTAAATGATGTTTGAATAGCGGTTGTACAAAGGTAATTTACTTCCTTTTTTTTTCACGCACCATGTGCAAATAGTTTAAAAAAAAATTCAATTCTCTAACTGATACAAACACAGTAACATTACACTTTGGAATCTAATGTAATTGCAGCTCTTTGTTCCTATCTTTTTTATGTCAGTACACTATATGGTTAAAGACATCTTTATCTACATGAATTTCTCATTCATTTTTTTTTTTGGTCAAAGGAATTTTCATTCTTTTGTAGTAATATTAACTCAAAATCTCTATATCAAAAACAAAAAAAAAAAGTTATCTCAAATATGTTAACTGCACCAGAGTAAATCTCAAATAGAACGTAGCATTAATTCATTTTCATGGTGTTTATACTAGCTGATGAGCTAATATTTGACTTTATAGTCTCCATGACATCCTTAAGTTGATATGTTTTCTTTTCGTTTTGTAAGTATATTAATTTGCTTCCTTTATATCTTTCGTAAGTAATTTTCATATTGATATATAGATTCCATTTTGCAAAAAGAGTGTTTTGGATTGCTTTTGCATAAAGAGTAAACTGTAGTTTGGTAGGAGATGAACAAACTTGTCCATTTTAAGAGAGTTAACTAATGCTTCCCATCAATGTGCACCGCATATTCATAGCTCCATTAGCTAATTTCTTGCAGCTTGATTGATCCAATTCAGTTGTGGTCGGTCGGTTATCAACGGTTTACTACTAGGTACTAGTAATAGTTTCACTTCATTGAAAACGAAACCAGAAATTTAAGAGAATAGTTGTTCAACGAACAACCGGTCCAAATCAGGACTAACATATCTCTCTAGTGAATATTATAACATTATATAGAAAGATGGCTACAAAGAAATACATCAACTTTCACTGGAATAGAAGAAGCGTTTCTTGACCTGTTGAACCATAGTTAGAGAATTGGCTAGAGTCCTGAAGACAACGACCTGGTAAAGAAGTCGGGGTCAGGATGAGACCGATGTTGAGGTCAGGCAAACGACTTTGTCCAGTACTAATACTATCCTCCGAGCAACTGGTACTTGAAATGGGAAAAAATGTTATACCACATGATTCGGATACCGAAGAAGACTGATCACTGATGATCTTGGTTTCATGTTCCTTATGCGAGGACTTGAGGTAACGCCTGGAAATGTAGCTTGTGTGATGGTGGAGACGATGATTGGTTGGGTCGATTCCCATTTTGATGAGTTTCCTCTTTAAGTAAGTTTCCCAATGTATCCTAACTTCGTTGTCGGTTCGTCCAGGCAATCTTCCCGCTATCAATGCCCATCTGAAAAACAAAGTACCATCAAATTTTAAAACTGTCACAT
This sequence comes from Camelina sativa, assembly GCF_000633955.1. Taxonomy (NCBI): domain Eukaryota; kingdom Viridiplantae; phylum Streptophyta; class Magnoliopsida; order Brassicales; family Brassicaceae; genus Camelina; species Camelina sativa. Next base: position 17,693,145 of record NC_025700.1, read on the forward strand.
ATCATTCACATTACATTCAATTAATACTAAACTAATGAAGATGAAGAATGAATAAAAGAACCTATTGCCAAGAAGTGCATGAAGCTTGAGGATGAGGTCGTCTTCATCTTTTGAGAAGTTGTTGCTTTGTTTTACTTCTGGCCTCACGTAGTTTCTCCCTCTCAATCGACATCTCTTACCACGGTATTGCATTCCTTAAAAAAAAAGCGACTAGGGATCAAATTTCACAAACTTAAACTCCCGCATGTATATGTGATCTATGAATAGCAAAAACACACAATTGTTACTGTTTCAAAAGAAAATAGTTACCTGAAGGGGAAGAGAGTGCGCGGAGGGGGATTTTGTTCATGTCCTTATTCAAAGTGAGCTAGATTGGTACTTGAGTTGTGTTTTTTTAACTGTTGATTGATTGTGAGGTTGTTTGCGAGAAGCAACTGATAGACATACTGTATATATATAATTAGGGAATGGATGATAGAGGATAGAAGGTTGACTTGGACTGGTGGGTTGAGAGAAGCGTGCATGCTATAATCAAAATATTAATGAACGAGGAAGAACAAGAAGAACACATCAACCTTGTCAATTGGTCCTACATTTTAGAGGATCAAACAAATAAAATTGATCCCATATTTGTTCATTTCCAGTAGATATTATTACTAAGGTAGTAGTGTTTAAAATGTGGATATACGTCGCAATCCAAATCTCTCTCTTATCCACATTTTCGTTAAAATATATGTATGGATCTTTTTCTTTTTTCTTTTAAATAACAAATATATATATTTGTGTGTGGATGGTATCAAACTATCAATAAAAGATTCACTAAAAATATGTTATCAAGCAAGAATAAGACAAATTAGATATTTAGGGAGTGCTTAAAATCAATTGGATGTATTATTTGATAAAGATGAGAAGTTTCCAAATGATATAGAAATAAAACAAATTAAGAGAAATTATAACAGGAAACCATAAAACTAAAAGAAGGAGACGGATTGAAGAGTGTAGTTCAGAAACAGATAAGGGAGAAACATAAGCATTCAATTAGGAATTTGACTGGTGGGTAGGACTTATGATTTTTTTTCCATTTCACTCACCTCTCTTCCCTCTCTTACACTTACCACCTACCACCACAAATCAAACATCAAATAAGAAGCAAAATTTTCTTTGTTATTGGGCCCGTTAAATCCTGTAAACGTTAGGCCAAAATAGACTAACCATCAACTGTAGAAAAAAAAAATTAATAACCTTTGTATTCTAGACATGATCGCATTCGTAATTCTAAATCGTATTCTTTTGAAGTATGGAACCATTTAGCATTTTCTTGAGAGATACTCTTGTTCTCACTTGACCATCGCAAAGGGCCTCATCATCATATTGTCTTCGTGATCCAATATCTGCAATTCAATAAATTGTATAGTTAGTTCTAAAAGAAAAAGCTCAAATAACATTTATCAGAGTTTAAATTTTTTGACTAGCTTACGTGACAATGGTAGACATAGCCTGGCTTTTGAGTAGCGTCGAAGGAGTAAGAATCATTGGAGTGAATGTAAGAAAATCTAACGAGGATCTTCGTTACATGTCCCGGCATCATCTTGAATACGTTCTTCCATCCCCGCTCGTGCGCCGTCACCGCGGTTGTGTTCCCAACTGCGTATTTGTTGATATTGCACTTGACGGCGTCGTTCCTCTTGGTCATGCAGTCCGTGAACTCCTCAGTCTTCACCAAAGCCTTTTGTTCCAACACTTTGAACAATCCCAAGTGAATGTGCAACGGATGGTTATCCTCCGTTAAATTGATCACTTCCCACACCTTCATTACATGATTATAAAAATATCAAATATATGAATCAGACCGTTATAAAATTGTGTGACATATATTAAAATATATATACCTCACTGGAGCCAATTGTAGGAGTTTCTGTCACGGGAGCACTGTAGGGCAAACCGTTGATGTATAGATGTGTTGGCTCGTCAGCGCTTGATACATACTCGAACATGGCGATGTAACGTGTACGTGCTGAGGTTGATATGTGAGCAGGAGGGTATTCGATTAGCTTCTTCGGAATGGTCGATGTGTCAACTTCAGATTTGTTCTTGATTATAAACTTCATGACTTTGCTGTTCTCTTCCGTGACTGGATCTCCGGAGGGGTAAGGATAAGGTGCATTGTTGGCTAGTATTGCTGTTTTTGACTTTGATTTCGAAAAGTCAACAACAACATCAATGATCTCCGATGGAGCCAGGAGAACCGTTTTGGCGGGTACCGGTTTTGATAGATATGCTGAATCTGAACCGACGACGATGAACTCGAGACCGTTGGAGAAGAAAAAACGGAAGAACCTTGCGTTGCTAGCGTTTATGATCCGGAATCTGTATTTCCGACGGCGGACGGTTAACCGCGGCCAAGCTTTTCCGTTCACGATGATGGCGTCGCCGAAATACTCTGGCTGCCATTGAGGATGAATGGAGGGGTTGTTCCCGGTGGCGTTCATGTAAATGGAGCCATCTCTACGGAAACCTCTGTCAAAGATGACCAAAGGACGATCGAATTCTCGGCCAGTGGGTAACCGAAGCGGCGACTCAACGGATCTGTGGCGGAGAATGTAAGCACCTAACAAACCGGCGAGAAGGTTAACTCTAGTCAAACCAGCAGCGTGGTCATGGTACCACATGTTTCCAGGTTGTTGCTTGTTGACGTAATGCGTACTCTTTTTGGTCCATTTGGATCCTGTCTCTTTGAAACCAGCGGTGAACCAAGAATCAGCGTTTCCGTCGCTGGTTGGTTCGTGGATGCCTCCATGCAAGTGAACCACCGTGGCAATGCCGCCGTGTTTTGGGATGGCCGGGGAGATTGTTGGATCCCAAGGGAGGATATGCTTTGAAGGGAGGTGGTTTCGCCACGTGACGTAGGTGTCTATGCCATAAACAGCTTCTATTGTAGGTCCGGGAACTGTTGCCTTACGCTTCGATGTACCATATGCGAACACTGGCGTGGCAGGCAAGTTTCTGTGGAACTTCTGTACTTCACAATAAGTTTAAATCATATCAGTCGATGTGACAGTGGTTGAGAATTTTCAAACATTCAAATCATTCGATTACTTAGCAGAGTAGTTAAATAGTTTAAAGAAGCAGAGCACAATTAGCTAGGCCAAAGTGGTAGAAAAGCACTCATAATTATATACTTAGTGGGTAATAACTTTCTATCAAATAATCATTAGATTTTATAAATTTTAAAAGTATAATGTATCGATAAACAAAACTTAAAGAGCTAACACACAATAGTATTAAATTTGACTAGTGGTAAAAGACACAGCACTGATTCGTCAGTACTAAAACATAAGATACTTTTCTCAAGAGGACAAATAAGTGATAGGACAAACAAGAGTGGAATACACAAGGTGAATCTATTCTAATTCACTTTACCAACAAATAGCCGTAGCCAACTAAAAAGCGACTAGTTTCACTAATCTATACGATTTCCAATATTTAATAAATTAATTTTTAGTCATTAATGAGTTCAGATACAAGAATCAATATCCATCTGGTGAAGGGCAAAGTATATTCTCGAGGACAAGACGACGAGTGACAAAAGAATGAGCATTGATTCGTCGGTTCTACACTTCTACTATTGCTACTTTTTTTTCTCTCAAGACGACAATTCGACAAATAATTGAGGGGACAAGAGTGTGAACACAGGCGAATCTATTCTAATCACTTTACAACCTAAGAGCCGTAGCCAAGTAAAAAAGCGATTAGTTTCACTAATCTATACGATTTCGAATTTTAATGCTAACGTTTGTCACTAACGAGTACAGGTTTAACATTAATTATTATATTTCTTTGGCCAACAAATCTTTTTTTTGGTATTGCATGTAATACAGGTGTATCTCACTAAATGGTGGATATATGCATCTCTATCTAAATATTTTGGCCATTTATAGCTTCTGGACATAAAAGGAAGATGATGTGTCTTCACGATCTACTGTAAATCAAAATTTTCAAACATACCAAAAATATCTTCAAGAAAAAAAAAATGAATGAATCGAAATAAGAAACGACTATACAGACTGTAAATATTTAATTCAATCATACCGAAAAATATTAGCTTCAAGAAACCAAATAAGGAAACGATGAGAAAATAAAGAAAGAATCGAAATGAGGAATAAGGTAAGAAACAAAATACCCATTTCTTGAAGAACATGCCGATGTGAAGAGATTTGGGTTTGAGAACGCCGTTTACGGAGTGGAAGCCATGAAGAGTGGGTATATGGGGAAGGTTGTCAACGAACATCTCTAGCTTCTGGAGATTGAACAGTCGCTCCTCTTGCTTCTTGCCTCCTGCGTCGGCGTCTCCGGCTACGAGCCATGCCATCGTTACTATTAGCAGCAACATGCCTCTGGTCATTATCCTCCGAGAAGGCATAGGCTCCATGTCTTTGTCCTAATTCACGAGCTATCGAAATATGAGAAAAGTCAAGTGTGTGTGTTTGTTTTTGTATGTGTGGAATACTCAAAAAGTTGAGGAGAGAAAGTTGAAGAAGTTCTTTGGGGTTTTGCGTATTTATACATATAATGAGTGTGTGGTGTGAAATAAAATTTGTCACTCTTTGCTTTCGATCTCTTGACTCTTGAGTCGCTCCATTCTTTAGAATTTTGTTTTTTCCAATGGGTTATTAATAAGTGGGCTAAGCAAGATTTGTATTATTGACTAACTTAATGTGGTCAGAAATAAAACTCGTCGATATCAAGACTTTCCATTAAAATTTGTACTATTAAGCAAAATATCATATTTGTAGGGGTTGTATTCAAACTAGTCCTTCCGTTTCATAATATAGGATGTTTTAGAGGTTTTTCTTTGTTTCATAATATAAGATGTTTTCAATTTTTTAAATAACTTTTATATTAATTTTATAGTTTTTATTATTTATTTTATACAGTCTTGTTTATGATTGGTTGAACTTTTCTAAAGTGGTTCTTTCTTAATCTGTGTGTTTTCACTCAAAACATCTTATATTTTGAAACGGATGAAGTAATATTTTGGAGGCCTGTTATTCAACTTAGGATTTTTAAATCACTTTCAAATCTAATGTTATTCAATATGAAATGTGTTAAAAATCATTTAAAATCACCTACAATCTTCTGTTACTCAATCAACAATTTGTAAAAGTTATATCACATCAACTGTTGTTGAAAACATAACTTTTTTTTTTAAAGAAAACTATAATAGTTATTTTGGGAGATTTTGGATACTTTTTTATAAGAGAAAACCTGTTGAAAAAATTACACCTTCATAAATGTGATTTTGAAGGATTGGTTAAAAAAAATACAATTCACGTAAGAGCAACTTCATTGGTTTGCTCTATTTTTTGCTCTAAAAATAGAGTTCTCTAAAAATAGAGCATAGGTTTACTCCAATAGTTAGTTCTATTTTTAATTTTAAAACAATTAGTTTAGATAAATTTTGTTAAATGATTTATTTTAACTTCTAATATAGACCTATACTTTTAAAATTTACAAATTCAACCCACTTATTTTATTTTTAATAAATATCCAATACAATTATGGTATTATGAAAAATAAAATTTCATTACAAAACATAAATAAAAGTTACATAGGTGATTAATACATATTTAATACACACCATCATTAGTATATTGATTCACTCAAAATTCACTCAAATATCCTAAAATCCAAAATCTCATAAATCCCTCACAATTCTCCAAAATCATAATTTGAAAATCACAATATCATAGTAATTTTCGTTATGTATATATACTTGACAAATAATACAGTATATATATATATATATTTTTTTTTTCTTTTGATAACATTTTATCAATTTTTAAGTAGCATAAGTAAAACCCATCAGTTTATAATAGACCGACCATTGCAAAGATAGTTAAGACGCTAAAAATGAACCCAACTTGAACCAAAACTTTTCCCAGGAGAGCCCAAAAGCGTATATATAAATCAGATAGGCCCACATGCTAATGAAGTAATATCAATGTCATCTACACTGCTCACAAGCGATCGATCAGTACCGAGTTTGATAAGATTAGAGCCTTAGTTAGAGGCGATGGTAGAATTGTAAACTTCCGATACTTGATTTGATGGTTTATTCGAATACAAAATGCCCTTTAATTTATGTATTCAAATAGTACTTTACATATTTGCATTTGTGGATAAACGAGTCACATTCTTTATTTGTTGCAAATTGGAACGATAAATACTTTTAAACTCTTCTTGATGTTACTACAGTGAATAACTATCTAGAATGATTACCCACCAGGTTTGATTCGTCTTTGGTTAAGCAGAAATTACAGTTTTGATGATACATTTTGAAAATTGCCTTAGTATAATATATAATTATAGACTTTGAGCATGTCCATGTTTTGGTGTTGCTAGTCAAAATGACTGAGAGCCGTCGATGTCTCAGGTACTGTACACGTGGAGATTAACCTGAAAGCTCATCTCCCATATAGCTAAAATTGCGGTTGTCACCATCAAACAACGAGCAACGCAAGTCCCCACCTCGGCGCGTTTTGCGTTTTGCGCTTCGTGTGCCTTTTCTCGTCTCTCCATTTGTATTGCTTGCGTCCTTTTCACAAGTTCAAATCTTACATATTCCTTCTTTATTTTGTTCAAGTTGTGTTGACTGTTAAGTCATAATTTAATAATCAGTCATTTCAATTTAGTCCCAAACAGTTGATTAGAAATATCAACAGCTAGGGTACTTAAATGTCATCTCATCCTAGGCAGCACCAATAACCATAATAATAATTTTTTTTTGAATTCTAATTAATCTTCAGGGGATTTTATTTAAGATCGCTCATTCTAAGGATTGAACTGGTGTTTGTTTTTTCGTGAGGTCCCAACTGGTTAGTTTGTTATGACATAGCAATAAACTATTTTTTCGTTTTTGGTACGGACTAGTAAGTTTATGATACACATCAAGTTGTCAACACCAAAAATATATTACAGCCTGACTATAAAGATTGGATATGTCATATGTGCATGGTGCCACAAATTGATTCGAAGAATAATATATTACATTGCTGATTCATCCGGGAATGTAACAAACATACTAAAAATAGTAATAAAGAAGTAAAACAAAAACAAACTAACAAAACTGTGTAATAAAGTAGTTTTTTAACAAAATTTATAATTTCATTTAGCAAAAGACTTGTCTCCTAACCGGTGGTCGGAAAGATTTGCTACCGTTACACTCCAAGTCTAGGACAATTACGGTACTCACGTGTCATTTTTTGACAAAGCTATGGGAGTATATGTTGACAAACAAACAAAAAAGGCTATGAGAATATACAAATATCTTGTATTAGTTTATTACAAATTGTCGAGTTACCCAACTACATCGTCAGCAACATATCTACTTTGATGGTGGAACCATTTATATATTTCCGAAGAAATCTAGTTAATCGCTGAAGTTGGATCTTCGACGTGTCAGATAATAAGTAATAGAAGATAAAAGTTGGATATTGTATTCTGTGATGATGTATGGGTTTCAGTTGTAGGCTTGTAGCAGGGATTACTACAAAACCAAGTCACACAACACATTTTTCTGACCAGTTTGCCTCTACAAAACCAATTAAACTCAAACGTACATGTATAGCTTCTTAATTTTTAGTATAAATCCTACCCGAATAAACCGCTTATTTCTTTATTTTATTTTATGGGAAACTTTACTAAAACTAATAAACTTTAATATTCATTAATATATTTTACACATTCGTAAAATAAATAAAAATCATCCGAAAATATATAAAACACATTGATTACACATATTCCACTAAATTATTTTGAAAATGTTACACAAGTGAAATGACTGGTTTGGTTCTTCCCCTACGTAGGTACATACACATACCAAAAAAAAAAGAAAAAAAACAAAAAAGAGAAAGCCAAATTGTTTGAGACAACGTTACGTGCGGTGGATACTCATATATAAAATTTATTATTTTATTACATAACGGTGCAAGCGTTGGGATTCTCGTCGCTGAATATTGATATGAAGTTGTCGTCTGGAGCTCCCGGCAAAGGCTGCAACTGGGACTGCTCAGACTTCCTAACAAAACCGGCCGGAGCTTTTTTGTCGTAAGTTCCGACTGCGTATGGATATGCAACCATGTTGTATGGAACGTACGGCCATATCTCGGCCTTTTTGCCTGTCCTCTCGACTCTCTTTAAGACCTTCTTCGGTTCCACGTACCCACTCACCGTCACTTTGTGTATCTTTCTGTTCACCTCCACCGATTTCGCCCCTGAAATTTTTCGAAAGAAACATGGGTTGTTAGTACACATGAAACGTATAGTGAGGTTTTAAGAAAAAATATTGAAGAATTTACAAAGAAAGACTACGAGCTAGGGATTCGAACCTTTCATGGAGGAAACCGCGTTCTTGACTCTGCGTTCGCAGCCATCACAGTCCATTTTCACCTTTATATTCACCGTCTGCCACAAAAAAAAAGGTTCATTAGCAATACGAAGAATTGATTAGGTCCTAGCTATATAAATGGATGAAAACATACTTTTTGAGATTTTGTTGGATCTTTCGTTTTTGTTTTTCTTAAGTTTTATGGAAAATAAAATCTAACTTTGTATACAAGAAACACACTAAAAACTCATTAATCAAAAGACTAAGAAACAATAAGAAGTTCAGAAGCAGTTTGAGTATATAGCAAAACGAAGTCGTTGTAAATATAAACCTGCATGACTTTACGCTTCCTCTTTCTTTTGGTGACTTGGAAGTAGTCGGAGATATAATCGGAGAGAGAATCAAGAGCTCCCATGTCTAAGTACGTACTCTCACCAAAAGACGACCAAAGTCGTAGATAGATATGCATATATTATGGACACGACTCGACCAAATTTATAGAAAGTATTTGGTGACAAAATGAACAAGTGTTATGCCGAGGATTTAGTACAACTAAATGTGTTTAATATTTTCATAAAGTGTTATTAGAGAGGTGTATATGTGGCCCTCTAATGATGTGATCCTCCAAATACACACGGTGGACAACGATGCCAATTTTTGGGTTACTTCACACGACTCGGACCTATTTATAATTTGTTACAAAATTCTATATTTTGTATTAATAAATTAAACAGAAGGCTGTACGTTAAAATCTTTTCTAAAAGATATAATTTATTCTTTTCTTAACAATGTCCGATGGATCGATTATAATAAAACAATGTCACGGGATTAGAGGTTTATCATCCCAATCACCTGATTCACCTCACAATTCACATGCGTCAAAGTTAATGCGTTGGTAATGGCAATTATGGTTGTGTCGATACTTCTTTTACCATCTAAGCCTTTCTTGTGGTTTTGTGTTTAAAATAAGGGTCTAATAGATCCCACAACTTAGTTTATGATTATTAATTTTGTATGCCTATAGATAGCTATATGATGTCGGTCTGTATATATATATATATAGTGTATGGCATAATTCATAAGTGTACTCGTGTATTGAAAAGTGAAAGCGACACGAGCCTTTCTAATTAGTTAACTCTTTTGTTACTTTGGAGTTTGTGGATAGGTACACGACCGGATGAATGATAGTAATAGGGTTTTATAGATAAACTACACAATCACACATTCAATTATTATGATTTTAGGTAAGAAATAGTGAAAGGAAATAGTAATTTCGGAAAAAATAGAAAGGAATGTAGCAATATAAAGGGGCAATGATTCGATGAGAAAAATATAGGGTGTGTGGGGGTCCGATTTTACGAAGTAGACAACTCAATCATGCTATTTATGAAGTCTATATGTAGTTTGAAATACTAAAGTCATAAGCCCCTCCACATCTTTTTTTGATTATTTGTCTTAATATTTTTTTTTTGTCTTTATACTTTCCACCCTATAAACTTCGTTGGCATTTTCTTCTCTTACACCCCAATTATCATATTCTTAGACCTCTTTTTTTTTTTCCCCTCTTACAAAGTTATATACTTTTCTAAATTTCTCTTCTAAGCTACTCATATAGCTTTTTTTGGTTTAATTTCCAGGTGAGATATACTTTTTTATATATAATTCCAAACAGTATATTACAAATTTAAATGTACTGAGCTAACGTAAATGGTTTGGTTTACCATTATAATTTAGCTAAAGAGGGGTTAATTACGGATATAAAGTTAAGTCCATAAGAGGGTTGCATTGAAAGTCATTGACATATAAAATCTCAAGATTAATAAATCGTTAGCTGTTATATAGCACGCAGTAGCACTTATCATATCTTCACTTTTGAATTAAAGGTTACTAATCAAGGAAATTACATAAGCATTGATCAAAAGTATATGCATGTCCACATCCTCCATTTACAATATAACAATAATAATAATAACTGTTTTTACTATCATTAACTGTTTGTGAACAGAAAAAAAAATCATATAGCCCAATCAACTACTTTGACCATTCTTGTTAGTTTAATAACATAGACTTGTCGTCATTTGTCAGAACTTAATTCATACACCAAAACATCTCATCTTCTGGTAGTGTTTCAATATGGTGACTACATCATGTACAGATGAATACTCTTGTTAAATTTGATCGAGATTTAACAAACGTATGCTCTATTGACATGTCACTCGTGCTACACCAACGTTGACAAACTAACTTGGTGCAGAAACCATTGTAACGAAGCTACATAATAGAGATATATAGTAAAGACAGTTTATGACCATGTTGAACAACAAACAATCACCTGATCACGGTTCCTACAACTGTGTCCGTGTACTTTTGCTCTAGGAGAAACAATCTCTAACTGCTTAGGTCGCTGAAATTTTGGATAAATCTCATAGATCATAACAATTCAATAGTCCAAAGCTAAAACAAAATGCAGTACAAGAGATAAGTAAGAAGAGAAACCTAGCCAATTAACCCGTTTCAGCCAACGAGTTGTGTTTTCCTCAGCCTATCCATCTTCACAGCCAAATCCACAACTTTATCTTTACGGCCTTCATCCAGAAGCGTTTGTTTAAGACGGCTAAACATTTGTCCCGGTGGCCTGATACCCATACCCAACATCTCATTGAAATACTCACAAGCTTCATCTAACTTGTTCTCATGGCACATAGCTGTGATCAAACTCGAGAACATATGCATTCCAGGAAGAACACCTTTTCCTTTCATCTCATCCCAGATTTTAATCGCCATATCCAATCTCTCTTCGTTGCAGAACATCCTCACCATGATCTCATAAGTACTCACAGTCGGTTCACAACTCATCTTCTTGTAAACTTCATAGGCTTCTTTGGTCCGCTGCTTTCGAGTCAAATGATGAAGAATTATATCATAAGTTCGAGCATTTGGACCAATCCCTTTCAACCTCATCTCTTCCACGGTTTTGAATGCATCTTCCATTCGCTGTGACCAACAATAAGCTCCAACTAGTGCATTATAAGTAGGAGCTTCAAGAGGAAACCCTGAACTCTTTGATCTCTCGAAAAACTCAAGAGCATCATTCAACTTCCTCTCAGAGCCAAGTCCATTGATCAGACTGCAAAAAATGTGAGGACTTGGCTTACAATTCCTCTGTTCCATCTCATTGAAAAACCTAACAGCTTCATCATACTTCTTTGCCTTGCAATGCGCATTGATAATGATACCGTAAGTAACAACATCAGGTTCAAAACCTTCATCTCTCATCTCCCCATAAACCTCGTTAACCCTCAAAAGATTCAACTCCTGACCCCAACCTTCAAGTAAAATAGTATACGACTTAATATCAGGCTCAAACCTTTTCTTTTTAATTTTATCGAACACCTTCTGTGCATCCCCAACGTTTCTAGATTTGCTCAAAGTATCAAGCATTCGATTGAAATCACTTGATTCCATCTTAAACCCATACTCTTCCATCTTATGAAACGCATTTATAGCTTCTTTAACCTTCCTAGCTCTAGCGTAACGTCTAGAGATTAGCGCAAACGTGTCTTTGCTCAGAAGCTTCCTCTGTTTCATATCGTCTACTAAAGACCAAATTAGTTTGAATTGCTTGATCTTACCTAATGATTCGATCAATGCGTTGTAGCTCGAAGTAGTGTGCTTGAAACCCTTTTGATTCTCTGCCCATTTGAATACAGACAAAGCTAATACCCCAGCGTTGCTCAGCTTCTTCAGCACTTCTTCGATCAGAGCAGGCGAAAGCTTAACAGAAGCTTCGTTCAGTAAAACTTCAACGCTTGAATCTGAGAATTTGGTGAGAGTCTTGCAGATTTTATCGGCGTCTTGTGAAACATCATCAGGGGTTTCAACAGAAGAAGCGTGAATTGATCCGTAAAGCGTCAAGTTTGAAGCTTTATGAATCGATGCGAGACTCAAGCTCGGTGAGGAAGAAGAAGAGATTCTTAAGAAGTAGACACGGCGAGAGAGATTCACTCCGGCGAAGTGGAAGAGTCGAGAGAAGACCATTTGGGGGAAAGAGTTTAGATTTTTACTTAAAACCCTAAAGAAATAATCGAATTTGGTCGAGTACCATCAATGTAAAGATACAACAGAGGAACATAAACAAAAGTTCTCTCTAAGTGGCTTTAACAAAGGAATTACAAAATCTGGGAAAAGAGAAAAAGATCTCTCCTTTAATCTCTTCTCCTCGTATAGATACAGTAGCCACTGTGATCTTGTTGTTGCCCAAAGAATTAAACCTTACAGAGACTGAAAACAATGTAATCTCTCGTGTCGTGTGTCGTATAATGACTCCAAAAAGTCCAAAACCCCATTCTTTTCACTTCACTTGCATTGGTTGGATTGTGAATTCAAATCATCAAGAAAATTCGTTATTGTTTCGTCTAGCTTCTTAGCTTGAGGTCCAGATTTGACTATGTTGACTTCATCCCATTCCGAGCAAGGATCTGTCCACCAGCTACTGTGGCTCGAGCACCAAGCGCCGGGTGTGACTCGGTAACGTCCGCGTTTTAGTATCTCTCTATCGACCATGTCGAGTACTGGATCGTCTTTCTTGAACTGCCGGGCGAAAGCCGCTCCGCTTTGAGCCATTTGATCGAAATCAGAGACGCTGAGGAAATGTGGTTCCATCTTTGGTGGACTGTCCCATATCATGTACCGTAAGTCCCCGTTGACTGTCGTGTTACTGAACTCTGGCGCGTTGCAGATCACCGTGTGGAAGTAGCATTCTTCTGAGAGAATGACGTTGTTAAAATACATGAGGAGGGTTCTTGGTAAATTGTCCCAACCGAAGATGCAGTATTCTAGGAAAGATCTGCTTAGTACAATCCAAGGAGAGCCTGCAGTGTGATATCACAAACCAGCAAACATAATTTGGTTTAGAATGAAACTGTATACATACAAGGAACTTAGCCATAACTAGTATTATTATTAGCTATTTGCCTGTAAAGACTTTGAATGCATCTGGTGTTGGTCGTTTCTCAGTAGCTGTGAAGAGCTGAGTTCTTCTAGCTAAGTAAAGTGCTGGATCAACAACAATAGGCTTGATCCTCTGTGATCTACAGAAAGATCCATCATCATCATTTTCATCCCCACACACATACAAGTAAAACGAATTAATAAAATAGAGACTGGCTTTACTTACTCTTTCCAAGCAAGGTCACTAGTGTGATCAATGAAATTGAGGCTTCTATTCACGGAGGCAAACACATGAGACAAGTCTGAGAGAGGAAAAAAATGTTCCATTAGAAATCCAGGTCAGATGAAGACAAAAACAGAAGCAGTGGAGCAATAAAGTTCTAAAGCAGATAAATTTTGCCATAAAGGGATCAGTATCATCAATGAAAGTGATTACATTTCCACTTTATTTCCAGAAAAATATAAAATAGATCATGAACACTGTAATACGCCACCAGAGACCAAACATAACAAGCTCAAAGATTGGTAAAAACAAAGATCTAGAGCGCAAATGAATCACAGACAAACCCAAGACTCCTACTCCAATTAAAGCAAATTGTCAACTTTTAGATATAAATAGAAAGAAACAAAATTATTTTAACATACCATCTTGAGTAATGAGAGGATAATCCAAGGCACTAAGCTCAATAAACCAATTCCAAGTACGATCAAGCTTAAGAAGAATAGAAACAGCGTGAAGAGTAGCAGCAGTCTTAGAAGCACCATTATCAGACAAACGATCAACTTTCCCCAAAACATCAACATTCCCAAAAGCATTCACAGCAGGCACAGATTTCAAATCAGAGAGAAGAGCTAGCCTCTCAGCATCGGTAGCTTCAGCACCGAGGTGGAGAAGGTACCGGTTCCTTGGATGATAAACCGCGAGCAATAACCTAAAGATCCGGTCATTATCACCACGACCACCGGTTATGTAATAAGCAAAAGCAGGTGGGTAATGAGGTCCGTGACGGATTGAAGAAGGGAATGGTTTAGAAGTGAAAGCAGAGATTGAGTAGAGTAAGAGAAGGAACACTGATAGGAACACTACAGAGAAGAGAGTGAAAAGCCATTTCTTTTCAGCTCCCATTGTTTGTTTTGTTTGCTTTTTTTTTTAAAGTTCCCTTCTTCCTCTTTAATCACACCTTCAAATCTGGCTCCGATTGAGCATATATACCGATTCACAGATCAAATCTGTGGAGTTTACAGCTCATATATGGATCTTTTATAATAAGGAAGATGAGATCTCGGGAAGAGTGAGATCGAACATAGATTGAGACTGGGATCAGACTTAACGAGATCTCAAGAATCAGAGAGGGAAGAGAGAGAGAGTGAGAATAAAAGGTTAGGGTTTGAGAGACGTAACAAAAAAAAAAAAGATTTGGACTTTGGAGGCTCTGAAGAAGACAATGATTCTTTCTCAGGTACAAATTTCGATCTTCCGACTCAACACAACAAGTCGGTTGGGAAATAAACTCCATTGTTAACAGTAATTGCCATCTCTCTTACACCACTCGAACGTTTAGCGCGTCTCTTCCACGCTCCTTGATGAAGATGTGAAGCGTGCTCTTCACGCGGTTGGTAAAGAGAGTGATAATAAAGGGTACGAGAGGTGTGTTAGAGTGGTTAATCAGTCGAGGATAGAGATTTACTTTACTAATTAATTTTTAATTAAAGACTGGACAGTGTAGACAAGGACAACCTTAATACAACTACACAAGATTCTGCCTGAAATAGTAACTGGACCATATCTATGATTTATATTTTGCTACTTCAGAAATTTTTTACCGTTTTGGATCTTTCAAACCAAAATTATTGAGGCAGTAAGTCTTAAATATGGAAATATTGTCTGATACCAAAGTTTGGAGCTGTTGTTGTTTTTTGTTACACGGAGTTGACTTCATCATCATCGTCACTACCTCCACTTCCACGGCTACTGCTTCCGCTGCTACTCTGGCCGCCACTGCCGCTTCCGCTGCTTACACTTTTGCTACGACCATCGCTGTCACTTCCGCTGCTGCTTCCACTGCTACTGCTTGAGCTTGAGGTTTGACCCTTTTGTTCCTGGTTCACTTGTGCTCTTAGTGCTTCTGCTGCGTTAAGACCCTTTTCTCCTTCACCTCCGCTATCGTCATCCACATCTGCAATCTCTTCTTCCGTGATGCTAAGCTGCTTGTTTAAGTTTTCCACATATTCTCCACCATCAGCATTCTCTTTCTCTACGTTCTCGTTCTCTGGTGTGAATGAGCCGAATATTTCAACCATATCAATCCCGTGATGCTCGTCTCCATCATCGTTCTTGTCCTCAACTGGAGAGATAGCAGTTACGTTTCCAGCTACAGCAGGTTCAACTGCAACCACTTTTTGTGTTAGATGTTAAAGCTGCTACAATAATTCTTATAGTAAAACATGCAAACACCAGATATAGCAGTTACTGTTAATATTAAACTTGACTCAAGATTCTAATATTCCTGCCTAGACTCCATTGATTATATTGAACCTATACAGAACCAAGCAGTCATAGCGGCAATGACGATTAATAAAAATTACTTTGTAAGGCACTACTGTTCTGGAAGGCACTTTAGTTTCTTACTAGCAACCTAACTCAACCAACCATCTGTGCCTAACTGTGGCTGGTTGAGAAAGAGACCAAGTTTGTCTTGTTTCAAGACAAGTTTTGTTCAATTTATGCAGTGTATCCTAGATTCCTGTGATCCGATCTACGAAAAAAATATCTAGCAACAAGAAGGGACTAGAGATGCTAAATCATATGAGAATATTCCTGCAACAAAGTTCTAACCTGAGTTCTCTGACTTCCCAATTTCGATTCTTTCCACCTCAACCTGCAGAAATTGCAGAAAATGAAAACTAAAGCCAGTAGTAGCAACATTTTATACCACCAAGCCTTCAATAAATCCATAACTTGAACACAATCAAATAGGATCAAAGACAAGTACAAAGGCATTTGGGAACTCACAGCTACATCAGGACGCAAACTTCTATTCACTTGCGGAGATCTAGCAGCACGACCAACAGGAGATAACCGATGCTCGACAAACGCTGCAGCCTGAGAAGCCGCAGCAGATTCGCCAGGTGTCCTGACATGCCGCAGCTGCTTGACAGCCCGATGCATTCTCTCCAAACGAAACTTCTCCCCATCAAAAAACAAAACCGCATCGTTTTCTTTGTAATCCTCACTGCTACCTTCAAACGTCACCTTGGGTCTACCAGGTTGATTATTCTGAAACTCAACTGAAACTCTGTTATCTTTCTTCTTGTGCAAAGTCCCTGACCTGTTCTTGTCAATAGAAGCAGGTTTGAATTCATCTGCAATTACAAATAAAGATCAAATCTTACTTACCTGAACTATTTGAATCATCTGATATAAAAGTGTTCCAATTTGGTCGAATCAACCCAAAATATACGAAAATCACAAAATTGGGGAAACTCACATCGCAAAGTGCAAAACTTATGGGAAGAATCATCTTTGGCAGAGGAACCCAAGACAAGATCATACCATTGATCTGTCTTTGGAGCGGTACTAGGCTCATCACTGGAGTGATTCGACATCTTTTGGAGGACAGAATCGATCAACGATTTTGATCAAGGCGAATCCATCATCATCAAGATCGAAAAATCAACTCGATTGCGGAGGACCCAGCCAGAAGTGTCGTCTCGCTGCTGCTGCTGCTCACGTAGGGTTTTTGCTGATTTTTAGGGCAAGAGAAGTTTCGAATCCGGGGATCAGAAAATTTTGGATCCGATACCCGCCGGTATATGCTTTTTATTCTTCTTAACCACTTATATACGAACGCGTGTCAGTAGTATCTCTGCTATAGGGTTCCACGTGGATCTGTTTGGTTTGTGGCAGCTATTTTATTCCCCACGTGAGTTAAGTGTTTTACTCAAGCCAAGCGTTCCCTTTTCTTCCGTGTTTAAAGTACCGCGGTACGATCATACGGTCCGGTTTTAAACATTCAACCGGAGATAACCGATTATCAAATAGCAATGGAGGTTAATGGGTCTAGTATTGGGCTTCGTTTTTTTGTCTTGTGTTGTCGCTAGCCCAATAATGACTCATCTTCGACACAGAGGTTTATCTTCTTCTCTCTTCTTCCGATGTGATTAAAGAAAAGAAAATATCCAAATCAAGAAGACAAGAAGAAACTTCAAGAATCAAAATTATTGCAATCATATGGTGCATCTATCTGTTCTAGCAATCTTGTCGTTTTCCTCAGTGACATGTTCCATGTGAAGAAGCTCCAGGTGTACTTCTGAGTTCTGTCGTATGATTTTAACCCTTCCCAAACATCTTCTTGAATCTTGATTGTGGACTAATCAAATTTTTAGGTCCTGATTCAAAATCGTCACTACTGTATCTCAACATCCTCTTGGGTTTTAGTTTAATCCCAAGTTTGGTCATCTTCTTTGGTTTTTTTTTCAATCGTTGACTTCAGAGTGAGATCAAGATGTCAGGTTTCTCCAGTGAATTATCATCGGGGGGAAATGTTAATACTAGGACTATGGATATTCTCAGTGGTATTGTGCCTTTGATGAAGCTTATCTGTTTAACCGTAATAGGTCTGCTTCTTGCTCATCCCAAGACTCAATTAGTCCCTAGAGCCACGTTTAGGCTATTGAGCAAGCTTGTGTTTGCATTGTTCTTGCCTTGTTTGATCTTTACTGAGCTTGGGGAAAGCATTACCTTGAATAACATTGTTCGTTGGTGGTTTATACCGGTCAATGTGTTACTTAGTGCGGTCATAGGGTCTTTCATAGGATACTTGGTTGTCCTCATATGTCGACCTCCTCCAGAGTTCACTAGATTTACGATTGTTATGACTGCTTTTGGAAATACTGGGAATCTCTTGTTAGCTATCGTTAGCTCTGTCTGTCACACAAAGAGCAACCCTTTTGGACCAAGTTGCCACTCGAGAGGGGTTTCATATGTATCGTTTGCGCAATGGGTTGCTGTGATACTTGTGTATACTGTTGTGTATCACATGATGGAACCGCCTTTGGAGTATTATGAGGTTGTTGATGAAGAAGGGGTTGAGATAGAGGAGATCAATGTCGAGAATCATGATGTTAGTAGGCCTCTTCTAGTGGAAGCTGAATGGCCAGGGATTGAGGACAACGAGACAGAACACTGTAAGACCCCTTTCATTGCCAGGGTGTTCAACAGCATATCTAGTGTCTCCCAAGCTTCTTTGCCTGAAATTAATCTCGGGGGAGAAACGGGAGGAGAGAGTCCCAGCCCGAGGTCTCTTCAGTGTTTGGCTGAGCCGAGAGTAATGAGGAGAATAAGAGTCGTGGCTGAACAGACTCCAGTGAAACACATACTCCAACCTCCAACCATCGCATCCCTATTAGCTATCATTATCGGATCAGTGCCTCAGCTGAAGAGTGTTGTCTTTGGGTACGATGCTCCGCTTTCTTTCATCACAGATAGTTTGAATATAATGGCGAGCGCGATGGTTCCATCTGTGATGCTTGTCCTTGGTGGTATGCTCTCTGAAGGACCAAAAGAATCAACTCTTGGGTTACGTACTACGATAGGGATAAGTGTTGCAAGACTCCTGGTGCTTCCTATAGTGGGAATAGGGGTTGTAATGTCAGCTGATAAACTTGGTCTCATTTCCGCAGCAGATCCAATGTTCAAGTTTGTGCTTCTTTTGCAGTATTCGACTCCGAGTGCCATTTTACTTGGAGCCATCGCGAGTCTAAGGGGTTACGCGGTGACAGAGGCCTCGGCGCTTCTATTTTGGCAGCACATCTTTGCTCTGTTGTCTCTTACGTTCTATATTGTCATCTTCTTCAAACTCACCGTTGATAACACTATCCAAGGTATGCCATAAATCAAAGTATAAAAAAACAGAAGAATTCAACCCTGTTTGTAAAAGAATGTGGTGTTATCATATACATTGCGTGCTGGTGAATAATAAACTCTTTTTGATGATGGTCTGATAAATTCAATGTTTAAGAAGGTTTTGTACCAAAATTGGCATGAACCGTGCACTTGCATGATCTTAATTCCTGGCGTAAATCATCATCTTTAAATTAGAGCATCATCGTATTCACATGGTTTTAGTCTATTAGATGAGATATGCATACACGGAACAGTGACATTTGTTAATAGTATACTACAAATGTAAGAACAAAAGAAATCAAAAGATACGGACCGTCATCATATTCATATCCAATGGTGGGGAAAGGCTGCTGTCGAGAGAGATGCTCATGGTGGGATTGGAATATTCGTGCACCTCATCGAAAAAAAAACGTGTTATTTTCTTGGAATGTGAATCTCATACTAGTACAATTATTTTACCAAGATCCGATTACAATATGTGATTTGCAACATAATTACCTTAAGATATTATTTTAAATAGGTTAGTCTAAATTTATAGCTAATTTAACATGTGTAAAAATCAAATTCAAATACTTATTATGATATCTATAAATTTAGACTTAACCTATTTAAAATGTTTTTACTATTTGTCTAATAAGAACCGTCAAATACGAATACGATTCTTCTTTTTAAGAGTCTCACAGATTTGTGCATTCGAATCACACAAACAAAGTAGTGTACAAAATGGGTTCTGCGTTCGATCCCAATGTCACGACCACCGAGGAACCCGCCATCGTCGACTCGCCGCCGCTCTCAAACCTCACGCAAGAAGAACTCAAGAGAATCGCCGGATACAAGGCCGTCGAATTCGTCGAATCTGGAATGGTCATCGGTCTCGGGACTGGCTCAACCGCTAAATACGCCGTGGCTCGTATCAGCGAACTTCTCCGGGAAGGAAAACTCAAGGATATAATCGGAATCCCTACTTCAACCACAACTCACCAGCAGGCGGTGTCGCTGGGGATTCCATTATCCGATCTAGATTCGCACCCAGTCGTAGATCTATCGATTGATGGCGCCGACGAAGTCGATCCTGCTCTGAATCTGGTGAAAGGACGCGGCGGATCGTTGCTTAGGGAGAAGATGATTGAAGGAGCGTCTAAAAAGTTCGTTGTGATTGTCGACGAATCGAAGCTCGTCAAGTACATCGGAGGAAGCGGACTCGCCGTACCGGTGGAGGTTGTTCCGTTTTGCTGCGATTTCACAAGGGGGAAACTCGAGGAGCTTTTTAAGGGAGCGGGATGTAAAGCGAAGCTTAGGATGAAGATGGGATCTAACGGCGGAGATGCGGCGCCGGCTGTGACGGATAATGGGAATTACGTGGTGGATTTGTATCTGGAGAGAGATATCGGAGATTTAGAGGCGGCGAGTAAGGAGATACTGAGGTTTCCCGGAGTAGTGGAGCATGGGATGTTTCTGGGGATGGCGACTACGTTGATCGTCGCCGGAAAATTCGGTGTTACCGTCAAGGATAGGTTTGGGTAAAAGGGTCATTTTCGAAAATTAGGGTTTATGGTTTGATTTTGGTTTTTTGATTCTCTCTTTGGTTCTGTAAACGGTAAACCCTTTTTTTCTATTGGCTTAGAACTTTGACTTATTTTTTTTGTAGAACTTTGACCTTTTGTGTACTGTTAAGTGTTTACAACAAACGTTGCCCCGGACCTTATAATATTTACAAAATTGTCTCGGAACTTTTTTCATTCTACAGAAAGAGCTAGAAGATGTTACGATTTTATAAATAGTGTCCCAGAACTTCTTCTCTATACAAAATGACCCCATACTTTTGATACTAGAAGTACAATAAAACCTCAATAAATTAATAAGTCAGTACCTTTGCCAAAAAAAAAAATTAATAAGTCAGTACCACAAAAGTTTATTAAATTATAGAATTTCCATTTATTAATAAATTATTAATTATTAATTTATGAAGAGATTTTTATATTTTCATAATTTTAAATACTTTTCTTAAAATAAGATTTATAATTCATATTTTTATAGAATTTCTTTAATATATAATTTCGGCTATCGTAATTTATATGTTAATAGTTTACTATATTATCCAAGTGAAAATGATAAATATTTAGAAGTTCAGAGTTTAGAATAAGTTGTTGTTACTATCTTTCATGATGAAATCCAAAAATATATTGCAATATTTTTAGAAACAATTAAACGTAAAGAAACTATCGCGTCTTAGACGCTCTATAATTTTTGAGCTCCGATAAGAATGAAATTTCAAGAATAGGCAAACAACAATAGAATCATATTTCACTAAAAAAATATATTATTATTAATTTATGATATTTACGAGACTATATTTTTATAAATATTTCAAAAAAAATATTATCTTATTATTTTATCGAATTTTGTCGTTTTTATACCGGTCCAGTTCGGGACCGAATAAAAATATTAATTTATAGTAAGTATTAATTTATGGAGGTTATAGTGTATAACTATTTTCTAGAACTCCCCTGCATTTGATGTATTTGTATAATGTCCCGAAAGTTTTAATATTTACCGACCCTGGCGGTCTGGCCCAAAATGTTTGAGTTTGTGTCAATTTGTAAAAGTATCCATATCTTAAGTTCCAGTTCTCCCAAGTCCTAACTAATCTCTTATATATTAAAAGAGAAGCATTCTCACACAAAATGCTAACGTGTCGCACTCACAGAGCTTTAAACACTATCCCATATATATTAAAACATAAGCATTCTTGAGGAAAAGCTGATGTGTCGTCGCCAGAGAGCTTTGTGTCCAATTTATTACTTGCCCTTAATATTCTATAATATTACATAAAATTGTCATTGCTATTCAATTTACTTATATACATAAGATTTTGTTCCTATAAATTCTAAAATTAGTAAATATTATTTAAATATTAATAAATATTATCCCCTGCATGTTTTCGAAATTATTTTCAAAACCTATATATTATAATATAATGAAAAAATTATAACATGAGATGTAAAAAATATATATTTAAATCATATTTTCAAAAATATAAATAATATTATTTCTTATTGCTTAAAATTTTTTGACACAAAAAATTGAAATTAATTTTGAATAATAAATATTGGAAAATCTTTAGAAAACAATCTGATGGCATCTTAAATTTATCTTAAACTATAAAATATTTAAACTTATGCAAATCCTAATTTTTTTGTTTTCCATATAGAAAATTTCTGATATATAAAACCAACATATATTAAAGATTCCTTAATTTCAATATTATTTCTTAAAAATTTCGAGAGACGTGTTTTTGTTGATAAAAAAATATTATATCTCTTATGGAGTATGGCTACCGAGACAGGTTTAATCCGCTTAAGAATTTAAGTCATCCGTTTCGAGAAGTTTTTATCTTCTTAATGGTTTTTATCCGTTTCATAATTTACAAGTTTTATATAATTCTGATTAATCACTAATTCAGTAAACGTTAGATTCGGGTATGTTGTTTTGTGAATCTTAATATTATGCTAAAACCTTAATTATTTAAAAAAAATCACAGAATCAAACCAAACTAATTTAAATTTGAACTGTAAATGATTTAACAAATAATTATATCTATAAATATAACTTTACGTGTACATAATATATTACAAAGTACAAACCTTATAGTAAGCACAGTTTTTTAAATCAATCACGCATATAAGTGCGATCCGTACCTAGTATAATATTGTTATCGAGTCATCCTAATCGCAAAATAGTGAAAACAATATCTTAGTAAAATCCGGGTTAGAAATCATATTATCAGGTTTAATTGACGTACAATAGTAATTTCGATAAAAAAAAATAGATATAAAATTTTGTTTTGTTTGGTTGTTTTTAAAAAACCAAAAAAAAACACATATGAAAATCAGATAAAAGTATGGGATGAGAAAAAGCCACCCAACAACAACAAAAAGAACTACAAACAAAAGTGGCTAGTTATATAATGGGCCTTCCTTCATAAGACTAACGGGTATTCAATGATAAAATCACTTACAAGTTGCATCGAATACAATTTGACAACAATGTCGGCAGCTAGATCTCGTCAAGAAGGGCATATTTTGCTCAAGAGCTTTTTTTTGTGTGTTAAGTTTCGGATATTAATTTCACTATAGCATATATACTTAAAGTTGTAAGAAAACCAGTTCATACGTAAAGAAAACAATATATTAACAAATTATCGTAATCTTGCCGTTTATTCGACTAGTCAAGTGACTTGACTCAAGTTTTGAGTTTAGATAGACAAGATATCATGAGAAATATATTAGGCCCTTTTCAAATATCAAATGGAAGAATAAATACCACGTCATGGGTTTATTTTGTCACAAAGCAAGAAAGTTGCATTCCCTAATAAAGAAATAATTCATACAATTTGGCTCACATGAAACTCTCACATGCTTTCCTCACGCATTTGAACCATATTGACTCTACCAAATAACCCACTCAAATGGCATGTTAATATGAATCACAACCAAACCAATAATGAATTGAAAATTAAACAAAATTAGAGTTCAGGATCTTAGTTTAATGTTAGAAAATTATAACTTTTCATATAAGATATACACTTGTTTTGTTTTTTTTGATTAAAATATAAAGTAGAGACGTATGTCAAATACCAAACCCCACCCATAGTGCTTTAGGTACAAAAATTGTTATCAGCTTTTTTGTTATATAGCTCTTTGATAGTTTTAAAATATCCAAAAATAGTTTCATAAGAAAACAAAGGCATTATTAGAGTGAACATTTTAATTGTTTAATTGCCGACGTCAAAAGGAAAGAAAATAATAGTAATAAAAAAGGTTTGATTTCCGTCACTGTCTTGAAAATATATTGCCGTCACTAAGGAAGAGTCTAAAAAAGTCTTGAGATCCCATACCCCTAACCGCAAGTTATCCTAGTAAAATTCAAAGTCTTAAAAGCCAACGTCCAAAAGCAAATACTATTAATTATTTAACAATATACAAACACCAACAATGACTTTTTTCGTGTAAAAATGTCTTGGAAACAAATCATGTATGAACATTCTCAGTTACGTAACGTAACTTTTGAAGACAACCTAAAATACCAAAATACTCATGTTAGATGTGACATAGAACACAATCCATGTGATTTATATAACGTGTACTAAACCCAATTTAATCAAGTTTTACATAAAATTAGGTACTTC
Source organism: Camelina sativa (assembly GCF_000633955.1). NCBI lineage: Eukaryota > Viridiplantae > Streptophyta > Magnoliopsida > Brassicales > Brassicaceae > Camelina > Camelina sativa. Next base: position 17,717,574 of record NC_025700.1, read on the forward strand.
AGATGAATTGTGTGGTCACAAAACAATGCATGATTATGAAATTAATACAATTTCTAACCCAAAAAACAAAAAAACGCTAAAGAGAGAGCAAAAAAACAAAACACATGAGAATACAATAATGGTCAAAATCCAATCAATGAACCGTCACGATTAAAGGTCCACACGTGGCTACAGAACAAACAGCCACTAAAGACACGGAGACTGAAGGAGGGGGACGCCACAACTCACGTTACGTTAACATAAGATTTAGATCCATCGAGTCATGTCACCAAAAATTTAATTCCTGAAACAACCCATGCCATTAACAGAATAAGAACGAAATCATCATTAATTGTTGCTAAAAAAAAAAAAAAAAACAAAATCTTCTTAATTATCATTATTTAATTTTTATTAGTAAGATACAAAATCTGATTTCTCCTTATCATATAAACAAACCCAAAATATGCTACCAAATTAGTACCGAAACAAATCCTAATCTAGCCATAGTTTGTTATACAACAACTAGGAAAAAAATCCATAAAATCTTGACTATCAAAAACAAAGGAGTGCGTGTGAAAAAGCGTATAAATAAAGTTAATTAAAGTGTGAAAACAAGAAAAGTGGTAAAGGACAAAAGAGAGAGTAAAGGTGCCTAATAAAGCACTCTTCTTCTTTTTCTCTTTCTTAGCTCAAAGCGTGAGAGAGAGAGAGACACACAGCGTAAGCGCGGGTGATAAAGATAAATCTCATCTCCGCACCCGCGTTCTCAGAGCTTCTTCTTCAACAATGGCGGCTTCTCCGATCTGATTTCGCTATATCTCTCTCTCATGCCTCGAACGAACTCGTTTCCATCCCCCGGCGTTTTCATCCACCAGTGACTAAGGAAAGAAGAAGAAGATGATGAACTTCTTTATTATCCTTTCCGTCGTCGTTTTTGTTTCTGTCGGTTCCGTTGATTCATCTTCCTCACAGTCACAGGATCCTCTCAAACTCATATTAGGTTTCTCTCCTTCTCCTCCTCTCTCGATTTTGTTTGTTGCACGCTGATGCGAATTTTTTTTTTTTTTTTTTCGAAGTTTCTGGGATTTGTAGTATATTCTCTCGGTTCCAGAATTAACAATATGTGAATGCTTCTTCTGTTTGTTAAACGATCCGCTAAAATCCGAAATTAGTCGCTTCGTATACTGAAATTGTGAATGAGTATATACTGAATGATGTGATTTTGTTTTCGTGCTGCAAAATTTTCAGGTTCACCTAATTTTGGATGGAAAGGTGGAATCTCGTTAGCACCAGGACCTTCATCATCTGATGATGTAGTCTCTGATTACCTCGTCTTAGCAGCTCATAGAACCAAGAGGCCTGACATTCTCAGAGCTTTTAAGCCTTACCTTGGCGGCTGGAACATCACTAATAATCACTATTGGGCTGTAAGTCTTTTGTGATCATGATCATCTCCAATTTGTTATCATCAGTTCTATGATCTGTTTTGTAATGGCTATTTGTTTGTTTGTTTGCAGTCTGTTGGATTTACAGGTGCTCCTGGTTTCATTCTAGCTGTTATCTGGCTCTTGTCTTTTGGCTCTCTTCTTGTTGTGTATCATTGCTTCAAATGGAGAGTTTGTGATAAATCCAAAGGATCTTCATTCGATTCAAGAAGAATCTGTTTCATTTTGTTGATAGTGTTTACTTGTGTTGCAGCGTAATTATCTCAACTCAACTCTTCCCCCCTCATTCGTTTTTGTTGGTTCTCCGTCATTTGTTTCTGAGATTGGAAACTTTTTTTTTTGTTTTTTTTGGCAGGGTTGGATGTATTCTTTTATCTGTTGGACAGGATAAGTTTCATACTGAAGCTATACATACTCTTAAGTATGTAGTGAATCAATCAGACTACACTGTGGAGATCCTCCACAATGTGACTCAATATCTGTCGCTTGCGAAAACGATCAACGTTACAGCGATTTCTATTCCGTCGAATGTAATGGATGAGATTGACAAGTTGAATGTCAATCTGAACACTGCAGCAGTAACACTGGAAGAGAAAACAACAGATAATGCTGCTAAGATTGAGACAGTTTTCTATGCTGTGTAAGTTGCCCTGTATTGTGTATTGTGGAGCTGAATGGTCCTAATTTATAGATTAACAGGGGAAACAGTGTTAATACTAACTCTGTTTATGTACATATTCAGGCGATCAGCTTTGATCACGGTCGCTACTGTGATGCTCATCCTTTCTTTTCTAGGTTTATGTAAGTCCAGTTGATGTTTTATATGTTTCTTTGGTTATTCGCTTTTGAATCTCTGTGACATTAAATTGACTTTAACTTTTTATCTGTTATTTTCGTTATTACAGTGCTCTCTGTCCTCCGCCACCAACATGTTGTTCATATGTGAGCCCTTTAAACTCTCATTTTTCTTTGATTTCTAGTGGTTTAAGATAAATAGAAACCTGACTGNGATGTATTCTTTTATCTGTTGGACAGGATAAGTTTCATACTGAAGCTATACATACTCTTAAGTATGTAGTGAATCAATCAGACTACACTGTGGAGATCCTCCACAATGTGACTCAATATCTGTCGCTTGCGAAAACGATCAACGTTACAGCGATTTCTATTCCGTCGAATGTAATGGATGAGATTGACAAGTTGAATGTCAATCTGAACACTGCAGCAGTAACACTGGAAGAGAAAACAACAGATAATGCTGCTAAGATTGAGACAGTTTTCTATGCTGTGTAAGTTGCCCTGTATTGTGTATTGTGGAGCTGAATGGTCCTAATTTATAGATTAACAGGGGAAACAGTGTTAATACTAACTCTGTTTATGTACATATTCAGGCGATCAGCTTTGATCACGGTCGCTACTGTGATGCTCATCCTTTCTTTTCTAGGTTTATGTAAGTCCAGTTGATGTTTTATATGTTTCTTTGGTTATTCGCTTTTGAATCTCTGTGACATTAAATTGACTTTAACTTTTTATCTGTTATTTTCGTTATTACAGTGCTCTCTGTCCTCCGCCACCAACATGTTGTTCATATGTGAGCCCTTTAAACTCTCATTTTTCTTTGATTTCTAGTGGTTTAAGATAAATAGAAACCTGACTGATGGGGATGTATATGATGATAGATTCGTGGTGAGCGGGTGGATACTGGTGGCTGTGACATTTGTTCTCTGTGGAGTCTTTCTGATCTTAAACAAGTAAGTTTTTTCCTGTTCAATTGTTTGTTTTCCCTTGCCTTATTAAGTAGAGACTCACAGGTGGAGTTAACTGAATGTAATTTTTTTGGTGTCNTGCAGCAGTAACACTGGAAGAGAAAACAACAGATAATGCTGCTAAGATTGAGACAGTTTTCTATGCTGTGTAAGTTGCCCTGTATTGTGTATTGTGGAGCTGAATGGTCCTAATTTATAGATTAACAGGGGAAACAGTGTTAATACTAACTCTGTTTATGTACATATTCAGGCGATCAGCTTTGATCACGGTCGCTACTGTGATGCTCATCCTTTCTTTTCTAGGTTTATGTAAGTCCAGTTGATGTTTTATATGTTTCTTTGGTTATTCGCTTTTGAATCTCTGTGACATTAAATTGACTTTAACTTTTTATCTGTTATTTTCGTTATTACAGTGCTCTCTGTCCTCCGCCACCAACATGTTGTTCATATGTGAGCCCTTTAAACTCTCATTTTTCTTTGATTTCTAGTGGTTTAAGATAAATAGAAACCTGACTGATGGGGATGTATATGATGATAGATTCGTGGTGAGCGGGTGGATACTGGTGGCTGTGACATTTGTTCTCTGTGGAGTCTTTCTGATCTTAAACAAGTAAGTTTTTTCCTGTTCAATTGTTTGTTTTCCCTTGCCTTATTAAGTAGAGACTCACAGGTGGAGTTAACTGAATGTAATTTTTTTGGTGTCCAGTGCAATTTCAGATACGTGTGTAGCCATGAAGGAATGGGTTGATCATCCACACGCAGAAACAGCTCTCAGCAGCATCCTCCCATGCGTTGATGAGCAAACAACAAACCAGACTCTTGCGNACTAACTCTGTTTATGTACATATTCAGGCGATCAGCTTTGATCACGGTCGCTACTGTGATGCTCATCCTTTCTTTTCTAGGTTTATGTAAGTCCAGTTGATGTTTTATATGTTTCTTTGGTTATTCGCTTTTGAATCTCTGTGACATTAAATTGACTTTAACTTTTTATCTGTTATTTTCGTTATTACAGTGCTCTCTGTCCTCCGCCACCAACATGTTGTTCATATGTGAGCCCTTTAAACTCTCATTTTTCTTTGATTTCTAGTGGTTTAAGATAAATAGAAACCTGACTGATGGGGATGTATATGATGATAGATTCGTGGTGAGCGGGTGGATACTGGTGGCTGTGACATTTGTTCTCTGTGGAGTCTTTCTGATCTTAAACAAGTAAGTTTTTTCCTGTTCAATTGTTTGTTTTCCCTTGCCTTATTAAGTAGAGACTCACAGGTGGAGTTAACTGAATGTAATTTTTTTGGTGTCCAGTGCAATTTCAGATACGTGTGTAGCCATGAAGGAATGGGTTGATCATCCACACGCAGAAACAGCTCTCAGCAGCATCCTCCCATGCGTTGATGAGCAAACAACAAACCAGACTCTTGCGCAGAGTAAAGTTGTCATCAACAGCATCGTCACCGTTGTAAACACTTTTGTGTATGCCGTTGCCAATACAAACCCATCTCCAGGTCAAGACCGTTATTACAATCAGTCTGGACCTCCCATGCCTCCTTTGTGCATCCCATTTGATGGAAACATGGAAGATCGCCAGTGCTCGCCTTGGGAGTTGTCGGTAGAAAATGCATCATCGGTACTATCAAACTCATCTATCTTTGTATATCTTGAACAAAACACCACCAGGTCTAAGACATGTCTTAATAAACTTCTTTTTTTCAGGTCTGGGAGAGTTACATATGCGAGGTTACACAATCCGGAATCTGCACCACCGTGGGGAGAATAACACCTTCCACCTTTGGACAGTTGGTAGCAGCTGTGAATGAGAGCTACGCTCTTGAGCATTACACGCCTCCGTTGCTTAGCTTCCGAGATTGCAACTTTGTTAGGGATACATTTATGAGTATTACCTCAGATTACTGTAAACCATTGGAGCGTAATCTGAGGATTGTGAACGCAGGACTCGCACTGATCTCCGTGGGAGTGTTACTCTGCCTGGTGCTATGGATATTCTATGCAAACCGCCCCCAAAGGGAGGAAGTG
>NC_025700.1:17729326-17733675 GCF_000633955.1 Camelina sativa
CCTTCCACCTTTGGACAGTTGGTAGCAGCTGTGAATGAGAGCTACGCTCTTGAGCATTACACGCCTCCGTTGCTTAGCTTCCGAGATTGCAACTTTGTTAGGGATACATTTATGAGTATTACCTCAGATTACTGTAAACCATTGGAGCGTAATCTGAGGATTGTGAACGCAGGACTCGCACTGATCTCCGTGGGAGTGTTACTATGCCTGGTGCTATGGATATTCTATGCAAACCGCCCCCAAAGGGAGGAAGTGTTTGCGGATCCACACCCCCAAATAAAAGACGGTAGCTTTGGTAATGGCTTGGGTAATCATCATCATCACTCAGATGACGAAACTAAGATTTCTGTAGAATGCGTATAGTATAAACAGGTATAGCTATAGTAGATAGAAGCAGATATTGTATTTCATAAAGATATGAAAAAGAACAATAAAAACATTTTGTAGCCTTCATGTTACATTAGAAGAAGAGGAAGAGACTAGAAGTGAAGCGAAGTTTCACTTTCTGGCTTTTGTTTTCAGAATGATTCAGACACAAACTCATCATGAATGATCCATTACAAGCAGAGAAGAGGTTTTAAAATGTGTTGGTAGCAAGAGCCATGAGATTAAACGGTCTGATCTGGTTTTTGTTTCCATTCCACAAAGCTTTTGACATGAGATGGTAAGTGCGCTCTGTGGGATGATAAAAATCCCAAAACAAAAACTCATCTGGGTTATTGCAAATCTTGTATCCTTCTCTTCCACACTGCACCAATCCACCCAGTGTCCCGTTCCCACAACACGCGTTTGATATATCCGTAAACCCTTTAACAAAACCATGATTTAGCTTTCGGATTGAAAAGTTTCAAAGATAGAATTCAATTAGTAAAATTGATTACCGTAACGAGCAGGGAAGGTTTGGAATCTGTGAGTGATACCATACACAGCTCCAAACACAGCAATGACTCCAGGGTACTTAGTAGGGATTATGTTCACTATATCTTCAAGTCTTGTATTATACATCTTGGCCATAATATTCATCTTTCCAAAGCATTTATTGGTTGGTGCATTAGGAAGCATGGCTCTTGCAGGGACACAGCCCACAGGACCTAAGGAGAAGAGAGCTATACGGCGTGCACCAAGTTTGTAGATCTGATCAATCGTTTTGTTCACTTGGTCTAACATTGAGTTCACATAGGCGTCTGGAGAAAGTGTAGGAGTTTGGAATGGAAGGAAGTAATTGAAGATGTCGTTGGAACCAGTCTCCAACAAGAAGAGAGATTCTTCGATTATAGATTTATCGATATGGTTTTGCTCTACAAGTGTCTGAAATTGCTGAAGCTGGATTTGGATCGGTGTCACGCCCTACATTTCATATGTGTGATTAACAAGTGATATATGAGACACAAACATTTTATTCGGTATAAGCGAGATCGTTACCATGAATTTGTTGGTATCAAACAAGAGACCACTACCAGCACTGGCAAAGTTAATGCCATTTGAAGGGAATTTTGATGATGTTCCGTTCAAGATTTGATACTGCAATTCCAAGAATGGTTTCTGTAACGGAAGGCGTACATATTCAGCTGCAATTAACGAGTCAAGAAAAAGAGAAAAAGTTAGGGTGCCTTGCGTAAGAAGAAATCTTCAAAAAAGAGGATGAGATGATTTGTTACAGATGAAGTCAGCGACAGTTCTTCCGTTGGTGAACCTCCCAGTGGGACGGTGGAAGAAGGAAGAACCGTAAGGAGGAAAATCAGCCTGAGCGGTGCAGTTTTTGATGTAATGGTTGTTTCCGGCGTCGAAGATGGAATCACCGAAGGTGAAGATGGCTGGAACGGTGGAAGAAGACTTGGCCAGAGCCACCGGAGAGGCTAGGAGGAGGGAAGCGAGGAGGAAGATGAGTAAGTCCATTGAACAACGAACAAGTAGATATGTGACAAATGAAACTGTAGAGACTATATACATTATATTTATTATTTATATATATCGAGATTGAGGTATATAAAACCGAAACGGAAGGCAAGAGCATTGTTCATGTTTCTGCACTTTCTCTTCGGTGTGATTAAAGTTTTCAACTTCCTAATTTCCCGCTTCTTACTACATCGTTAAATCCCCTGCAAAGGATGAATATTTGGAGAGAAAAGTAAAAAAAGAGGCCCATACGAGATTCAGCCCAAATCACTCTTTTTATAAACCAAATTAAATTTTTTTCCACAAAAATTGCTAGAATTATCGTGGTTCTTTTCAAAAATTGGAAGAATGAATATATATATTTTTATGAATATTAATTTTAATTTCCTGCTTGATTTTATCATTTTAATTCTTAATTTTTTGATTTATTAATTATAATATGAGTATTAGAACAAATTCCTGCTTGACTTTATCATGTTAATTCTTAAATTTTCAATTTATTATTTATGATAATTCCTGACATTTTACTATTTTTGTCCGAAATAGCAACACAGCATGATAATCTTTAATTTAACTCATATCTAGGACAGAACTAATTTTCTACTAACGTTATTCGTCTCCTTAATTCTATAAAATGGATATGAGACTTTATCTTTTTCACCTCAAAAGTTAAAAATAGACACTAGAAAATAATATTTTTGCTTGGAATTTTGTTCAGTTTTTGTTCATATCATTTATACATTTATTGGTATGTTTGGATTTGATGATGTTTCTTAAATTCATATAATTATGTAAAATTATAAAAGAAAAAAATATATAAATAAATATCAAAAATTAAAATGATATATGATTTTCGACTAATGCTTGCAATTACATATATTCATGTTTTTTTACCACTACAAATATATAATAATTTGAATTAGATACAAACCTGATGACATTATTTACCAAATGGTTTAATACGTCATAAGTCATAGCTGAATGTTGATGATAAATACTAAGGAAAATTTGATGATTAGTAAATTTATAGCTCACATTAGTATCTATCGTAATCTTTTGTATATAACTAATCCTACTATAAAGTGGAAGGAAATAAAGATACTAGCTTTACTTAACATCTTCTACTTCTTTGATTGATACATTTGTGTGAAATACAAGATAAAAAATATGATCATGAACCGTCTTTTAGTCTAGATTACTAAGTCAAAATCTTTCAAATTTCTTACAATATTTAATTTTTCATATGTATGAATTCAAAGCGTATAATACAAGTGAATATGAGTCATATAATATGTCAATTCTCTTACAAAAGCACAAACTTTAACAATTACACCATTTTTTTAATCTAGTGTATTTATCAATTGTTTGTGAATTTTAACATTTATTGTTAGTTTTGGATAAGTCTTTGATGGTCATTGTGATTGTTATTAATAATTTATTTGATTATTAATATTTGTTTTCGATAAAATAATAAGACAATAATTTTTTAAAAATCCATATCTAAAAAAACATAGTCCCATTAATAAAATAAATTAATAATTATCAAAATTTACATATATATATATATATATATACATAAGTTGATATATTAACATATGAGATTTTTTTTTTGTGCACCTAACATATGAGATTTTTAATTATATTTTCACATGGAGTTCATCTTTATAAAATCAAATTATAATGTTGTAGTATATACTCTACTAACATGTCATAAAAATAGGCAGTATTTTTTTACCATTTTCAATTTTAAAATATGCATCATTTTTATAGTCTTATAAGCTTTTAAAATACGATAATTGATGTCATTAATCATATATTTTAATTTATGTATATCTTGTGTATAGCTGAATTTAGCAATAGTAATTGTAATTTTTTAATAAATCTAAATATTAAAATTTCAATTCTAAAACTTTAAAATTTATTAATATATGGAGATAATGTACTATAGATACAAAAAAAAATGAAGGCATCAGAAAAAATTCAAAAAGAGATTCTGAAAGAATAAAAACATATTCGGTGGGAATATAATTTTGTTCACAAATTCCCAAAGCGGAGAGAGAGAGAGAGAGTGAGAGAGAGAGAAATGCCTTCCCTTTTTAGGGGAGACGAAGACGAAACCCTAATTCCCCCAAATCCACTATGAAGCGTATCATCAGAATCTCTTTCACCGACGCCGAAGCCACCGATTCTTCAAGCGACGAAGAAGAGACGGAGAATCTTGGAGGAGGAGGATCCCAAACCACTCGCCGCCGTGGTAAGCGTCTCGTCAAGGAGATCGTAATCGATCCTCCCGATTCCGCCGATGATAAACTCGCCGTCTGCAAAACACGGTTCAAAATCAGGATCCCGGCTGAATTTCTCGCGGCGGAGAAGACGAAGGAGAGGAAGAAGTATCGCGGAGTGAGGCAGAGACCGTGGGGGAAATGGGTGGCGGAGATCAGATGTGGTCGAGG
>NC_025700.1:17734280-17741738 GCF_000633955.1 Camelina sativa
TTTTTTTTTTTTTTTTTTTTTTTTTTTTTTTTTTTTTTTTTTTTTTTTTTTTTTAAGCTTCGTCTCGTCTTTTGTAAATTCATCTTCGTCGTCGTCCTCCTGATGTTGTGTTTGTAATGTGATATGATGAGTGAGAGGTTCTCTGTTTCTGCTTCTCTGTTGTTGTAATGTATATATTTGTTGGCATTTTATGGACTGATTTGAATAAAATAAATAAATAATCTGAGATATAAAATTTGAATTTGATGATGGTTTGATCAAACCAAACATGTACCAAATGTTTCGGTTTATAATTTTAGGATCAAGTTTGAACCAAGAGTGATTTAGTCAATTTAGCTGTTCAAGAGTGACCATTATTATGATCACTTTAATTATGCAAAAATAACTCCGTATCAAATCAGTGAGGACATGAGGCATCTTCGTGATATGAGGTCCTCTGTTTCTCTGTATATATTTTTGGCACTATGGATGAACTCAGAAAATAAAATAAATAACTTGAGAAGTGGAGACTAATGGTGCCAAACTCAAATTCACCAATTTACTAGTTGGTAAATTATATTTTCTTTATAAATTCTTAACCGAAACATGCGGTATATGTTTTGACCCAATTAATTTCTTACTGTTTACTATTTTGTAAACCATTTCTGAATCAAATTCGTAATCGAACTACACTAAACCTCAATTATAGTGATAATAATACGTACACTTCAACACCACCACATATTACAGACATTGTATTTAACGGATTAGTGGCTTCACTAGATTAAGGAACTTTCATTCCATCTTTTAGTTCTTGTATTAAGAAAAGTATCAACGATACATGCTATACAGCTCTTTGGGGTATCTAACGAAAAAATGCATAAGAAGCTGTTACTAGTTGCTGTTTTTTTCCCTAATGTTGGTGCGGGATTTAGCACCCCCAACATACCAATCTAAACCAGAAAGATAAATCGATTACTTAACCGAGAATCCAGTTCAACTCTAATCCAGATGGTTTATTTGAGGCCTGTACGGACAAGGAGGCCCAATTCCGAAGATAGAGAACCGACTTCCAATTCGTCCTGCAACTTTCCTTATAACTTGAACCAAGATAAGGAAAGTTGATATTCTCTGTAATCTAACGAAAATTATAAATAAGGGGAGACTTATCCATTGTAAATCATCCAACAATTAATACAATAGCAACTTATCTTCATTGTTCTTGGGCAAAACCCTAATTTGTTTTCCAAGAGATCTAAATCCCTTTTGTTCTTGAGCTTGAATCGAGTTTCTTTGAGAGAATATTTCTTAGAATTTGTTTCCCCATCAAACAAATTTATTGTAGAAACCTAGTTAGTTTCTATACCCAAGATGTTGTGCTATTGTTAATAAAGGGTACAAAAAAGAAGTGATTTTGTAAAATGATATGAGACGACACAGACGTCAGACACTAATTTCCAAAATGGTACACAGACGACAAACACTAATTTCCAAAAGAGAAAAGAAAAAAAGGCACAGAAGATCTCTATCTGATAATTATCTACAAAGTCCTCGACTTTTCTCTTCTCTAGTAAAACCCTAGATCTACAGCGTCGCCGCCGCCGTGTCCGTTTGCCTCTCCGCCGCCGCCGTGTCCGTTTGCCTCTCCGCCGCCCTAGGCTTTCGCCGGCGGTGTGAGAGGGCTCTGTTTTCCTCTTCTTTTGTCGCTTAGTCGTAGTAGTAGGTAACCCAGCTCATCCTCTCCGGTGTGGCGGACGATGAGATCTCGGCTCGCCTTCCTCTCCGGTGACTGGTGGTGGCTCGTAGCTGCTTTGGGCGTCCTTCCTTGCAGTTTCGGGGAATCCGATCTGAGTTTTGGATCGCGACATTCCTCTGTTTTCCTCTATCCTTTCGCCGAAGACGTCAGCTGCTCGGAGGTTCATGGTCGAGTCGGGTCTTAGTGTCTTCAGGTTGTTGGGAAGGCTTCAAGGTGTGTCGGTAGCCGAGATTTGCGGACTTCCACAAAGCCGACGTCCTCATGAGAGCTTCCTCAACTTCCGTTGTCATTCCGACCAAGAAACGAGACAACGAAGCAGCTTGGCCAATCCGGATACGCACCGTGAGGTGATGATATGCTAATATGTGCTTCAATCGCTTATCTCGAATCGTTTAGCATTCTGGTCTTGTAGGATTAGTACGGAAAAGCTTAGCTCTTGCGGATTGTTTTCGTGTCTCTTGGTCGGTTCAGTCGGATGTATTGTCCGTTTTAGGTTTAGGACCGGAACATTGAAAGCCAGGAATTCCAAACTTTTCTGAGGATACGCTTTTGGGTGTTGATGCTATTGGGACAAGTTCTACATGCTGATCATGAGGATCCCATAGCTTGGATTTGATTTGATATTCAATATTAGTTTTGGCATTCTCTGTGCTAGTATTTGCTTCGAGTCATTAGGTTAATTTAGGTGGTTTAAGAGATGATTTCACTCCGAGTTGTGGTGTGTTATCTATCTCGTCGTGGTTAAAAAATGCAATGGTCATCGATTAAGTAGCGTTGGTTCCGCTAGTGTTCCAGGGTTGTACTTAATCAACCATTGCATTTGCTTTTGGTCCAATTTTATAGAGGCGAATGTTGCCTTGGATTTGGTTGTAATATTTTGGTTTGATTTTGATCACTAATCTTTTGATCACTAATCCTCTTGCTTTTTTAGAAGAAAGCATGTGTAACAAAGCATGATTTAAGCTACATAAGATTAGTTTTTTTAAGTTAATTTTTTGATATGAATAAAATTCAAATATTATTTTTAAAAAATATCCCGCGGCATTGCGCGGGTGTTAACCTAGTTTTATTAAAAGAAGCAAACACAGATATAGACATCTTTGACAACGATAAGAAGAGTGTGGAAACACGAGGAGAATGAGACCAACCCAAGTCACGAAGACATAACCAAACCTAATCAACACTAAAGTTAAATAATACTCATTTCTTACCAACCCCTCTGACTATTTGAGGACAGGTCCGGCTCATACTGGCTGAGAGGGGCGGTGGCCAGGGGACCAATTTTTTTATATAAAAAAAAAAACCTTGTATATTTTCTGTATACGCCACTAAGCTAGTTAAATTCCAGAGACGAGAGGTTGAAGAGCTCAGGGAAGAAGCAAAAAGAAATGGATTCGTCTGAGGAGGGTTTGCTCGTGGTGAGCCACAGAGAAGAAGAAGTAAACAAGAAAGATGTGTTTCTTAAGGAGATGAAGAGGCTTGCTTACATCGCTGCTCCTATGATTGCAATCAACTCGTCTATGTACGTTCTTCTTGTGATATCCATAATGATGGTTGGTCATCTCGGTGAGCTTTATCTCTCAAGCACCGCCATTGCCATTTCTTTCTGTAACGTCACAGGTTTCAGCGTCATCGTATGTCTCTTTCTTCCTCTCTCTTATCTCTTTCCTTCAAGCTTCAAGATTATAAATTGCCATTGTTTGTAATCACACAGTTTGGATTGGCTAGTGCGTTGGAGACTTTATGTGGTCAAGCTAATGGAGCTAGGCAATTTGAGAAGCTTGGAGTACACACTTACACAGGGATCTTCTCTTTGTACATCGTGTGTGTTCCTTTGTCTGTGCTATGGAGTTACATGGGTGATATACTCTCTCTCGCTGGACAAGATCCTCTGGTTGCTAAAGAAGCTGGGAAATTTGCAACTTGGCTCATACCTGCCCTCTTTGCTTACGCTACTTTGCAGCCGCTTGTTCGGTTTTTCCAAGCGCAGAGTCTGATTTTGCCATTGGTTATGAGCTCAATCTCTGCTGTCTGTGTCCACGTTGTCCTCTGCTGGAGCTTGGTCTTTAAGTTTGGGCTTGGGAACCTCGGTGCAGCTATCGCTATCGGTGTTGCTTACTGGTTAAACGTGACTGTGCTTGGCTTGTACATGACGTTTTCCTCCAGCTGTAGCGAGAGCCGTGCACCCATCTCCATGAGTGTGTTTAAAGGAATGGGAGAGTTTTTCCGGTTTGGGATCCCATCTGCATCTATGATTTGGTAATAGAAATATCTCTTCAGGACTCTTTATGGTTTAGTCACAGAGTTGTTGACATTTGACTTGTCTTGAATCTTTTGGTGCGGATTTAGCCTCGAGTGGTGGTCATTCGAATTCCTAGTCTTACTCTCTGGAATCTTACCAAATCCGAAGCTAGAAGCCTCTGTCCTGTCTGTCTGGTATGTTCCTTTTTATTTTCTAAAGAACGGACTATTATCATATACATACAATACAACGTAACTCAGTTGCTTTCTTTTTTTGTTTACCAGTCTATCAACAACTGTCATTGTGTACCAAATAGCAGAGAGTCTCGGCGCAGCAGCAAGGTTTTTGTTGTTGTAGTTCAAGATTTGCAAAATGGGAGGTATCTATATCTAAAACATCTCTCTGTTCTTGTTGTTGTCGTTGTTGTTGTAGTACAAGAGTTGCAAACGAATTAGGAGCTGGTAATCCGAAACAAGCTCGAATAGCTGTGAACACAGTGATGGTCATTACATGTGTAGAATCAATGATGGTGAGCGCAACAGTTTTTGGTACAAGAGACGTATTTGGTTACCTGTTCAGCTCTGAAACAGAGGTTGTGGCTTATGTAAGATCAATGGCTCCACTGGTTGCTTTATCAGTCATATTCGATGCCCTTCACGGGGTTCTCTCGGGTTAGATGATCTCTTTTCTGTAATTTACAAGCAAAGAAGAGAGTCATTTAAGGATTTAATAATATGTGTTAGTTAAGGGGATTGAAAACTGCAGGTGTGGCTAGAGGATCAGGGAGGCAAGATATAGGGGCTTATGCAAACCTAGCTGCATACTATCTCTGTGGCATACCAACTGCTATCATATTAGCTTTTCGGTTTAAATTGAGAGGAAGAGGANTTTCAGCGTCATCGTATGTCTCTTTCTTCCTCTCTCTTATCTCTTTCCTGTAAGCTTCAAGATTATAAATTGTCATTGTTTGTGATCACACAGTTTGGATTGGCTAGTGCGTTGGAGACTTTATGTGGTCAAGCTAATGGAGCTAGGCAATTTGAGAAGCTTGGAGTACACACTTACACAGGGATCTTCTCTTTGTACATCGTGTGTGTTCCTTTGTCTGTGCTATGGAGTTACATGGGTGATATACTCTCTCTCACTGGACAAGATCCTCTGGTTGCTAAAGAAGCTGGGAAATTTGCAACTTGGCTCATACCTGCCCTCTTTGCTTACGCTACTTTGCAGCCGCTTGTTCGGTTTTTCCAAGCGCAGAGTCTGATTTTGCCATTGGTTATGAGCTCAATCTCTGCTGTCTGTGTCCACGTTGTCCTCTGCTGGAGCTTGGCCTTTAAGTTTGGGCTTGGGAACCTCGGTGCAGCTATCGCTATCGGTGTTGCTTACTGGTTAAACGTGACTGTGCTTGGCTTGTACATGACGTTTTCCTCCAGCTGTAGCGAGAGCCGTGCACCCATCTCCATGAGTTTGTTTAAAGGAATGGGAGAGTTTTTCCGGTTTGGGATCCCATCTGCATCTATGATTTGGTTATAGAAATATCTCTTCAGGACTCTTTATGGTTTAGTCACAGAGTTGTTGACATTTGACTTGTCTTGAATCTTTTGGTGCGGATTTAGCCTCGAGTGGTGGTCATTCGAATTCCTAGTCTTACTCTCTGGAATCTTACCAAATCCGAAGCTAGAAGCCTCTGTCCTGTCTGTCTGGTATGTTCCTTTTTATTTTCTAAAGAACGGACTATTATCATATACATACAATACAACGTAACTCAGTTGCTTTCTTTTTTTGTTTACCAGTCTATCAACAACTGTCATTGTGTACCAAATAGCAGAGAGTCTCGGCGCAGCAGCAAGGTTTTTGTTGTTGTAGTTCAAGATTTGCAAAATGGGAGGTATCTATATCTAAAACATCTCTCTGTTCTTGTTGTTGTCGTTGTTGTTGTAGTACAAGAGTTGCAAACGAATTAGGAGCTGGTAATCCGAAACAAGCTCGAATAGCTGTGAACACAGTGATGGTCATTACATGTGTAGAATCAATGATGGTGAGCGCAACAGTTTTTGGTACAAGAGACGTATTTGGTTACCTGTTCAGCTCTGAAACAGAGGTTGTGGCTTATGTAAGATCAATGGCTCCACTGGTTGCTTTATCAGTCATATTCGATGCCCTTCACGGGGTTCTCTCGGGTTAGATGATCTCTTTTCTGTAATTTACAAGCAAAGAAGAGAGTCATTTAAGGATTTAATAATATGTGTTAGTTAAGGGGATTGAAAACTGCAGGTGTGGCTAGAGGATCAGGGAGGCAAGATATAGGGGCTTATGCAAACCTAGCTGCATACTATCTCTGTGGCATACCAACTGCTATCATATTAGCTTTTCGGTTTAAATTGAGAGGAAGAGGACTCTGGATTGGGATCACTGTTGGTTCTTTTGTTCAAGCTTTTTTGCTCAGTCTTATTGTTATCCTCACCAACTGGAAACAAGAGGTTAGTAAAGTCAGAGTGATGTCCTTTTTTAATTTCTTGGTTTTAGGGCTAAATATTGAGTGAAAAAATTACTTAATGAGAATTTGAGAAAGTGAAAGTGATATCTATAAACTGTATGTGCAGTCGAAAAAGGCCAGAAAAAGACTGATGTGTGAGGAGTTTGAAGATGAAGAAAGTGAAAGAACATGAAGAGATGAGGAGCTAAATCAAGAGACGCCAATTACGGTCGCCGTTAAATGTTGTGTTGCTCTTTTAATTCGAAATCTAGTGTTGTTGTCCCGTTACCGCAATACTTTTGGAATTTAGCGTGTCGGATCTTCTAGTCCTGCTGATAAAACGTTTATTTTTTCCTTCAACAGACTCAAAATTTTTCTTAGTTCCTATTAGTATATTAGAGGAAAGAGCGGCCACTGATCACAGCTTTTGCTGTAGTTTTACATTACACAATCGGCAGAGGATATATAAATTCGTATGGTTGATATATACAGACAAGGAACAAAAGATGGAAACTAAAAGTAAGGTTTTATGAATCCACGAGTTCCAAATTGTGTACTAGTCATATTTCTTATAAGAAAATCCGTAGAATTTTCTTAAACTGTTCATAATATCACAGCATGATTACTGTTTATCATCCTGATTATAAGGGAGAAGGCCAAATCAATATGTGTGTGGACAATAGAATGCCACAACTCCTGTACACGTGACTGACAGTCCCTTGGTTTAGCTGAACTCTTTATGTTCTTCGTTTTCTTCACCTTCAAACACCTCAACCATCAGCCTTTCTCTCGCCTTTCTCGTCTGCCCATATCATCCATAAACATCAAATAGCCATATATATCACTTTCACTTTCTCAAATCCAGTAATCGATTTGTCTCCCAACTAACCATAAAACAAGAAATTAAAAGGACACCAATCTCACTTTCACTTTACTAACCTGTTGTTTCCAGTTGGTGAAGATGACGACAAGACCGAGCAAAACAGCTTGTACGAAGGACCCAAC
>NC_025700.1:17741937-17748703 GCF_000633955.1 Camelina sativa
TATGTGCAGTCGAAAAAGGCCAGAAAAAGACTGATGTGTGAGGAGTTTGAAGATGAAGAAAGTGAAAGAACATGAAGAGATGAGGAGCTAAATCAAGAGACGCCAATTACGGTCGCCGTTAAATGTTGTGTTGCTCTTTTAATTCGAAATCTAGTGTTGTTGTCCCGTTACCGCAATACTTTTGGAATTTAGCGTGTCGGATCTTCTAGTCCTGCTGATAAAACGTTTATTTTTTCCTTCAACAGACTCAAATTTTTTCTTAGTTTCTATTAGTATTTTAGAGGAAAGAGCAGCCACTGATCACAGCTTTTGCTGTAGTTTTACATTACACAATCGGCAGAGGATATATAAATTCGTATGGATGATATATACAGACAAGGAACAAAAGATGGAAACTAAAAGTAAGGTTTTATGAATCCACGAGTTCCAAATTGTGTACTAGTCATATTTCTTATAAGCAAATCCGTAGAATTTTCTTAAACTGTTCATAATATCACAGCATGATTACTGTTTATCATCCTGATTATAAGGGAGAAGGCCAAATCAATATGTGTGTGGACAATAGAATGCCACAACTCCTGTAAACGTGATTGACAGTCTCTTGGTTTAGCTGAACTCTTTATGTTCTTCGTTTTCTTCACCTTCAAACACCTCAACCATCAGCCTTTCTCTCGCCTTTCTCGTCTGCCCATATCATTCATAAACATCAAATAGCCGCCATATATATCACTTTCACTTTCTCAAATCCACTAATCGATTTGTCTCCCAACTAGACCATAAAACCAGAAATTAAAAGGACACCAATCTCACTTTCACTTTACTAACCTGTTGTTTCCAGTTGGTGAAGATGACGACAAGACCGAGCAACACAGCTTGTACGAAGGACCCAACCGTGATCCCAATCCAGAGCCCTCTTCCTCCCATTTTAAACCTAAAAGCTAATAAAACAGCAGTTGGTATGCCGCAGAGATAGTATGCTGCTAGGTTTACATAAGCCCCTATATCTTGCCTCCCTGATCCTCTAGCCACACCTGTTACGTTTCCATTACACTATTTATCAATCCTTAAGTGTTAGTCTCTTAATAATTTTGAAACTAAAGAAGGAGAATCTAACCCGCAAGAACCGCGTGAAGGGCATCGAATATGACCGTAAAAGCAACCAGTAGAGCCATTGATCTTACATAATCCACAACTTCAGCTTCAGCGCTGAATAGGTAACCAAATACGTTTCTTGCGCCAAAAACCATTGCGCTCACCATCAATGATTCTACAATTGTAATGACCATGACTGTGTACACAGCTATTTGAGCTTGTTTTGAGTTTCCAGCTCCTAATTCGTTTGCTACTCTTGTACTGCAACAACAGAGATAGGTTTTAGATAGATTGATAGATAGCTCTCAGTTTGTAAATCTTGTACTGCAACAACAAACCTTGCTGCTGCTCCGATACTCTCTGCTATTTGGTATAGGATGACAGTTGTTGATAGACTGTTTCAACAAAGAAGAAAGCAACTGATCAGTTGTATATGATAAGTAAACCATTCCACAACTCTAAAGCTTTAGAAGATAAAAGGAACGTACCAGACAGAGAGAACAGAGGCTTCTAGCTTTGGATTTGGTAAGATCCCAGAGAGTAAGAGCAGAAATTCGAATGACCACAACTCAAGGCTAATTTAATGCAAGTCGAGTCAAATGTCAACTACTCTGTGACTAGGTAAACCAAACGAAGCTTGAAGAGAAATTTAGATTACCAAATCATAGAAGCAGATGGGATTCCAAAACGGAAAAACTCTCCCATTCCTTTAAACATACTCATGGATATGTGTGCACGACTCTTGCTACAGCTGGAAGAAAACGTCATGTACAATCCAAGAACAGTCACGTTTAACCAATAAGAAACCCCGACCGCAATGGCTGCACCTAGGCTCCCAAGCCCAAACTTAAAGACCAAGCTCCAGCAGAGGACAACGTGGACACAAAGAGAAGATATTGAGCTCATAATCATAGGCAAAATCAGACTCTGCGCTTGGAAAAACCGAATAAGCGGCTGTAAAGTAGCGTAAGCAAAGAGCGCAGGTATAAGCCAAGTTGCAAACTTTCCAGCTTCTTGGGAAACCAGAGGGTCTTGTCCAGTAAGAAAGAGTATATCACCCATGTAACTCCATAGCACAGACAAAGGAATACACATAAGATACAGAGAGAAGATCCCTGTGTAAGTGTGGACTCCAAGCTTCTCGAATTGTTTAGCTCCATGAGCTTGACCACTTAAAGTCTCCAATGCACTAGCCATTCCAAACTGTGTGGTTACATACAACAATCAAAATTTGCTAATTCTTGAAGCTTAAAGGAGAGATGAATCAAGAAAGAAACATACGATGACGCTGAAACCTGTGACGTTACAGAAAGAAATGGCAATGGCTGTGCTAGAGAGGAAAAGCTCACTGAGATGACCAACCATCATCATCGATATAGCAAGAAGAACGTACATAGACGAGTTGATCGCAATCATCGGACCAGCGATGTAACCAATCCTCGTCATCTCCTTAAGAAACACATCTTTCTTGTTTACTTCTTCTCTGTCGCTCACCACGAGAAAGCGTCCCTCCTCATCAGAATCCATTTCTTTCTGCTTCTTCCTCTCCGAATCAATCTCCTTCATCTCCATTAAGTATAAGTCCTATGATTTATACTGTTATTGAACGTTTAGTTTATGTGATTTTGTTTAAGCTTCTCCAACCAGGGTATGTAGATAGAAAGAACAGAAACTCTTCTTCCATGTGTCCCTTTTGTAATGGTTACTTTTGCTTCTATATTAAATATTTTCATTTTAAGAAATTCACGAACCGATGAGATGAGATGCTGATGCTGCCTATACGTACACATGTCTCCTATCATAGCCATAAATGTTATTCTCAATAAATAACTTAGTGGTACCATTCTTTTTTTTTTTTTGACCTCTAGTGTGGTACCATTCTAAAGAGTAAAGAACGTACAACGTTATATTGAATCTACCAAAATATACATTTGTCTTTAAAAGTTAAAATTTACAATTTTAGAAGATCTGTTAAAATATTGGAATTTTGGGAGATTTGTTAATTTCAAATTATGATTATTCTGTTTGAAATAGTGAGTGATGTGGACTGTTTGGTTGAGGGTCTAAGGATGAACTTGATGCTGTTAAAATGAAACTAAAAAAAAAACTTAATTTTGGGATTTCTATAGAAATATTAGAGGTTATTATTTATAAACATAAAAGTATATATCAAGTTGTTTTGAATATAGTCGTTGAATCAAGTGATAAAGACTAATGTACATAAATAAAAAATCACTAGTTTGAGCTAGATTGTTACAATATTTTTTTTTATAAATTGAAATCAAAAAGTTAAAACGACGTCGTTTTAAGAAACCGATGTCATCCCACTAAACACGTGTTATCTAAGTCACCGTCCGTTATTGTTGACTAACATCTATAAATTTGGATTCAGAAATCGGTAGATTTATTATATTTGCGTATAAAATTTGAATTTTGTTTAAGTTTGGGTATAAACTGGCATTGTGTGTTTGTACAAGTATAATTGAAAATTTTAAAATTGTACATGTTGAAAATCGACCTTTTTCCCTTTTTCCATCTCTTAGTTTCATCTATTTTTTCTTTTTACATTTCCTTAAAATCATTTAACGAAAATACTAGTTGGCGTAAATTTATTTTCTACCATTTAGTTACCTTAAAATCTATGTTTTGACTATAATTTGATATGTGTATTGTTTAATGATTTTAAATTATTACATAATATTTATATTTGTTAGGTGTACTTATAATTTGTGTTAAAAAAGGTGTACTTATAACCCCTAACTAAAATAATATACCAGTTATGGATATTTTTACCATTTTGATGCTCTCAAGGATTTTCTTACCAACCCTTTGATTAATTGGGAATTTTTAAATTTTAAATTTTAAATCATAACAGGAGTAGATTAAAAAAAAGAAATTTAATGAAATTTAATGAAATTGGCAAGTAAGTTTATATGCGTGTAAACCTCCCTTTGAACAATTGTGTAATGAAAATTGAAAATCTTTAAAAGGGTTAAAACGTGTTTTTTATAATTTTAACTGATTTTAAAATGTACGATGAAAGAAAATCTTTCAAGTCATGCTTAACACCAAAACATCTCTTGTTAATTTAGTCATAAAAATGAGTAAGTTTTGAGTTGTGTCACCTTTCTTTTTCTTGCAATTGTGTACAAAACAAATTAAAGTGAAAACCTTTTTTTTTAGATGATAACTTGATTATTAATGTTTTGACGTGTGATTCAATTGTATTCAGAGAACTAAACAACTAAAACCGTGTAGGATGAAACAAACTCTGTTCTAATTGGCTAATAATTTTAGTAAGAATTTAACGTGTGGAACTACTAATACTTCTCTCTTTTTTTTTTTTTTTTAGATGTAAAGCAATGAAATCAAACTTAATCAACAAGTTAAACTAAAGTCACCCTCTCACAACGTTGGTAACAAAGTTTTGATCAGAATCCTCTATAAATACATCACATACATGTGTCTTTTTTTGTCACCAGGCACATATTATCATTAGAGTCTAGAGAAGAAGAGAGAAATGGAGCATTTTGATCAAAGCAAAAGAAGAGAAATGGCTGTGATTGAGACAAGTTTCGAAGCACTTCCTTTAGAGATACAAACGGAGATACTGTCAAGTGTCAAGTTTGCCTCTGAAAACCTTGATGAAATGCATATGCACATCAAGGAACTTGGCTTCTCTTATCCGCACAAAAGAGTTCATAGATGTTTACTTGAGCCGATCGACGACAAAGCCTCAATTGTTCTTCGTGGTCTATCAATATCAAATAACCAGGACATCCAGAAACATAAGTGAAGTGTTGTTTCAGTCTGTTTATCAAGAAGAGGAACCATTTTTGTCTTCTGGTCAGCAACAAGTGCTTCTTTCTCCAGACCCAGGATACGTGGCTTCTTCACCCGTCCGAGGTTTGATATGTCTTCGTTTAAAGACATAATTTATGATTTTCAATCCGGGTACGAACAAGGATAAGCATTTAGCTGAGATCCCACTGCCTAACAAAAGCGCAGCCCTAATGTTTTTCTTCGGATACGATGAACTCACGGATGTGTACAAGGTGTTATGCATAGCAGAAGTAACCAAGGATGAGCAACATATTTTCACGATAGGAACGAACGAAGCAGCTTGGAGACTGATCACATGTGAGCATCAGCATTCTCCAACTCCTACTGCGCAAGGACTATGCAAAGAGGGAGTTTTGTACTATCGAGCTAGGTCCAGTACTGGAAGAGGTCTGGTAATGATGTTTAACGTGAGGTCTGAAGAGTTTAGTGTCACTGAGTTATCTGAGGACATGATGAACATTGAGAATGGTTGGGATGTGTCGGGTTGCATGGATGATCTTGGTTGGGAACTGGTGAATTACAATCGTGCGGTTGCCTTAGTGGATGACTCTCAATTTTCAGGTGACGTTTTGTACAAGTGGAATTGGGATAAAGTCTTTCACATATGGGTTAGAAATGAAGTCGCAGGAACCTGGTCAAGAAACGACATTGAGATCCCTCTTTTTAAAAAAATAGTTGATGAGCCTATGCTGTATTTTTTCAGAGGTACCACCAGAACAGGGAAACTTGTTTTCTCAATGAAGCACTATTTGCCATATAAATATGGCAAAAGATCACTCTGTGTTTACTATTACGATCCAAAGACAAAAGATCTCAGAAGATTTAAGATTCAATGAGGGGAGAAGGGTTATTGTCTTCGATTCTACTTGGATCATGTTATACTCCTATGCTTATCTGAATGAACAAGAGTTGGTGGTCGTCCATTGAGTATACGAAACTGGTTTGTTTAATGATAAATAATAAAGTTAGTCTCTCGACTATTAATAATACTGTAATTTCACGTATATTGCCTCATTAATCTTTAATTTATGCAGTTCAGTTCCTGATGTAATGTTACGTTAGTGACGTTTTATACTCTGTTTCTTAGGCCGTTGTGAGCCTTTTGATGAAATAAAAGTTTGTTATATAACACATTTGGTTTGGGTATAGCCCCGGCCCTATTATTGATTTGTAAGCTACGTTGACGAATGAATTGAATCATATATTTTGTTTTCATTATTATTATTTTCTCACCTATTCACTCAGTTTTTTTTTTAAAGTATAAATTATCTGTGATAAGATTTATAATGTTTGATGTTTTAAAAAAAAAAAAAGAGTTATAATGGTTTCATGTACTGAATCTATATTTATAAAGTTGGTTTTTCTCTCTTCTCTTTCCTCCACCTCATCACTTTTTATTTTCAATTTTAACAAATTAATTCACATAATCAATGGAACATAAAATCTTAAGTTAATACATCAATTAATTCATTCATTTCTGTAATATTTTTATAATTATTAAAAATAATAATTTATAATAACTTAAACTAAAATATAAACCAAAAACGAAATAAATAAATTACAACCAAAAAAACATATCAAAGTATGTAATAAATTCCGATTAACCGGAAAATAGTGATACGTCGGAGGAGAGATGAAGCTTGAAGAAGAAGAGAGATACGTGATTCTCATTCAATCAAGAAATGTTTGTTACAAAAAGCTTAACCCGATTTAACAGTCTAATTAGTCTTTTATAGTTAGAGTAATTACACCAGCTAGATAACTGGATTAAACCAATGTTTAATAACCGGCAATACCAAGTGTTTCATTATCTAATACGCCCCCCCCCCCC
>NC_025700.1:17749236-17763703 GCF_000633955.1 Camelina sativa
CCCCCCCCCCCCCCAAATATTTATCGCCGAAGTGTCTAGTTTGGGAGATAAAGGTTTAACAACGACATTTTCTGCAATAGATGATGGAACGGTCCTGGTTGGAGAGGCTTGGTAAAGATATCTGCATGTTG
The DNA here is from genome assembly GCF_000633955.1 of Camelina sativa. Classification (NCBI taxonomy): domain Eukaryota; kingdom Viridiplantae; phylum Streptophyta; class Magnoliopsida; order Brassicales; family Brassicaceae; genus Camelina; species Camelina sativa. The sequence continues at coordinate 17,749,368 of NC_025700.1, forward strand.
TTCCTTGGTTGGAACATGAAGAGCTGTAAGAGTACCTGCCTTGAGTTGATCACGGACCGTATACGTATGGCAATCGACCTCTATATGCTTAGTTCGTTCATGAAAGACTGGGTTCATGGCAATATGTAGAGCTGATTTGTTATCACAGAACAATTTGGCAGGAGCTACCTCTTTAATGTGTAAGTCCTTGAGTAACTGTTGTAACCAGACGATCTCACATGTTACTTGTGCCATGCTGCGATACTCGGATTCAGTGCTGCTTTGACTTACAACAACCTACTTCTTAGACTTCCAATAGATGAGTGAAGAGCCAAGATAGACACAATAACCTGTGATCGAGTGTCTTGTTTCCTTACAAGTTGCATAGTCTGCATCAGAGAATCCATTCAAGCAGAGGTCTGAAGTAGCAGGATACATCAAACCCTGTCCCGGATTTGTCTTGAGATAACAGAGGACCTTGTGTGCTGCTTGAAGATGTATATCCGTCGGAGCCGAGATAAATTAGCTAAGTTGACGTACGACATATGTGATATCTGGCCTGGTGATAATGAGGTAAAGAAGTCGTCCAATAATTTCTCTGTAGGACGTAGGAGAAGATAACAGTTTTCCCATATACTTGGTAAGACGTAGGTTTGGATCCATTGGTACAGAGCTCGGCTTACAACCTAGGAGACCTGCATCTTCAAGAAGATTCTGTGCATATTTGCGCTGACAAACAAAGATACCTTCACTCGATCTAGAAATTTCTAAGCCTAGAAAAAATCGAGCTGGACCAAGATCCTTTATCTTGAATTCGGACTTCAAAAGCATCTTTAATTCCTCTACGGCAGCATCATCATTACTCGCGATCATTATGTCATCGACATAAACAAGAACTAAAACAAGTGAAAAAGTTCCTGATGGACGCACAAAGACTTTAACGAAAAGGGTGTTGTCAGCAGGAGATTAGACATAGTTGGCGCCCAAGAAAACAGTAGATAACCGTTTATACCATTGTCTTGAGGCCTGATTTAAGCCGTATAACGATTTGAGTAAACGACATACCGGGTTCGGAGGTAGAACTACTCCCGGTGGAGGTGTGTAGCCTTGAGGAAGACTCATGTATATCTCCTCATCCAACTCACCATGGAGAAAAGCATTGGGGACATCCCTTTGAGTCAAACTCCATCATTTGATAGAGGCAACACCAAGAAGCAACTTAACACTTGTAAGTTTTGCAACAGGGGAAAAAGTTTCAAGGTAATTGATGCCTTCCTGCTGAGTGAAGCCCTGTGCCACTAGGCGTGCTTTATACCTCTCAATCGTGCCATCAGAGTTATACTTGATAGTGAAAACCCATTTGCATCCAATAGCATGCTTTCCTGCAGGAAGAGACTGAACAACAAAGGTCTTATTAAGCTCAAGAGCAAAGAGCTCATCATTTGCTGCATTAGTCCACTTCTTGATGGAAAGTCTTCGGTTCTGTTTCAGTACTATAAGAAAGAATGTAGGATTGAACTAAAGGGGTATACCAATCAAGAGTGCAAACAGAAGAAAGAGGATAGGGTGTAGTTCTTTTAGGTAAGGAAATAGAGGAAAGAGGAAAAGATGATGGTTGTGGAGGTGTAGAAGGGAGGGTTGCGATGATGGGTAATGGTGGTAGTTTCAGCCGGAATGATACCATGATCATGCTCTAATGATGGTGCAGATGGTACAGTAGGAACTAGAGAATCTTCATTAATAAGAGGCATGCTTTCAACAAAGTGCAATGGTACAGGTAAAGGTAATATAGAATTGGGAAACATATCAACTGCAGAAGACAATAATGAACTAGTCTTAAAAGGAAAAACATCTTCTTGAAAAACGACATTCCTAGAGATAGAAACAGCACTAGATTCTAAATCTATGACTTTATAGACCTGAGCCACTACATTAGCCTTTTGCATAGAATTGGCATAAAGAACCATCTCATTAGGTGACTGTTGTGTCATCCTGGGCTGAGACTGCATTGTAGGCATTCGTGGCTGAAATTGAGTAGGAGGTCTGTAATTATATCCAGCATAACCAGTCTTGTACCATGGTGGAAAACCATGAAGCTTGTAACACTTCTGAATAGTGTGACCCACCTTGCCACAATGAGAACAAATCGGCTTTTGAATAGGCCTGTTAGTATTATAAGCAGCAATGTAGGCACTCTTTGCATCATTCACAGTAGCAACACTTTGAAAAGCCACACTCTTAACACCTATAGCTGGTTTAACAACAATCTGTCGTTCATCCTGTGTTACCATGTTAAAAGCTTCTTCGATGGTAGGGATAGGCTTAAGCATTAGTATATGACGCCTAGTCTGATCATAGTTCTCATTCAATCCCATCAAAAACTTAGTCACTCGACTTCGCTATTGCAATCTTTCCCATTTGGTGGCTGCATCACATCCACATCGCCCACATGTACTGTCCGGAAGCTCCACATAATTCTTATGTTCTTCCCACAAAGTAAGTAAAGCTGTATAGTATGTAGACACATCCATTGAACCTTGAACAATCTTACTAAGCTTCTATTCAATAGAGAAGATCCTAGGCGCATCATCTTGCTTAAATCTAGACAATATATTCTTCCAAATTCCTTTAGCAGTAGGAATAAAAAGCAAACTCTGGCCTATTGTTTTATCAACCGAATTCATCAACCAAGTGGAGACTATATCATTGCATCTAGAACATATACCAAGCTCTCTGTGATCCTCATGAGGTTTTGAGATCGTACCATTGATGAATCCAAGCTTATTTATGACATTAAGAGCCATCCACATCGAGCGTCGCCAAGAAGGAAAATCCGAAGCAGTCACAAGACGATCAGAAACAAGAATAAGTCTTGCGTGATCTGCATTGTGGAGATAGTATGGATTCTCATACTGATCAGTTTGATACTGCGGTTGACCATTCATTGGATTCAGAGTGGGAGGTCTACTCATTGAAACATTCAAATTACCAGAAGAACCCATTCTCAAAGCAAGAACAAGTAATTTCAAAGAAACGTGAGACGAAAAGAAGAATTAAAAGCAAGATTCGTACTCACAAAGGTCAATCAAAAGAGAATTAAAAGAATCAGAAAGATGTAGAAGATTTCGATGATAAAATCGCACACAACGGCGAACAATTGTCGAATAAATCGAAAACAAGTACAAATCGGAAAACTCATCTCCGTCGCTAGATGCGAAAGCAATCGAAACTCAGTTATTGTGCTCTGATACCATAATAAATTCCGATTAAGCAGAACATAGTGATAGGAGAGATGAAGCATGAAGAAGAAGAGAGATATGTGATTCTCATTCAATCAAGAAAAGTTTGTTACAAAAAGCTTAACCCGATTTAACCGTCTAATTAGTCTTTTATAGTTAGACTAATTACACTAGCTAGATAACCAAATTAAACCAATATTTAATAATGAGCAATGCCAAGTGTTTCATTATACTAATAAAGCTATTATGTATTTAATGGAACAACAATTAATTTCAAGAATTACAATAATTAGAATTGAAAAAAAAGTTTTTTTAAAAAACCAAACACAAAAATTTTAAAAAATTTAAGTCAAGAAGTTATTCAATTTTTGGTGTTAAATTAGAAATTTACGTTATTGATTAAAAATTATCTGTGATAAGATTTATAATGTTTGTTGTTTAAAAAAAAAAAGATTTATAATGGTTTCATGTATTGAATAAAAGTGGCAAGACAAGGCAAGGGAAATCACATATATTGGAAAATTATGCATCAACATAATATTCGCAATTGTGAAAAGACTGACCAAAATAAAAAAAAGACTTGTACCATATCTCCCACTACTAAAAAAGTATTTTCTGCATGGGTTAAACATTTTAGAAGAAGAAAACATGATAACGATAAAAGTTCTAATAAAATGAAGCGGCAAGCCAATATACTTTGTGTGGTGGTATCCTACCTACAACGAGAAAAAAACAAAAAAAAAAAAAACTATAAGCCATTTGAAGAACACATATCAAGTTAATCAATTAAGCCCATACATATTTGATATATCATATATGCAACAAAGGTCACAAACTAAGAAACATAACACAAGCCAACATTAATGTAGTACTATTATTGATTTACGATGCATCGACGACGTGACATCACCTTATTTACATCTTATTTTCATATACGTACATTACATACATAGATTGGCATGCCTCAACTTCTTATTACATTTTTAGAAGCAGCACGTTACTGTACAACATATCAATTACGACATGAACTGTTTCATATAATATTACCTAACAATGGGAAAAAGAATGGAATTATTTATTTCACGGTTCTTCTTAGTTTTTTTTAATAGTATTTAGTTATTATAATTAAGAACATTGACTTGTAAGAAACTGGAGGAGATGCAGAAAAAATGAAAAGAAGAAGCTATAATTTGAGGTAAAGAAAGTCTTTGGGGGACATAAACTCGTTATAATACTTTGGGACAAACCACGTTTGCGAAGGGGACCTTCATCATTTCATGTACTATATATTCACTCATATATACAAATTCAAATGTATTAAGGGGCGTTTACATTATCCATGTAATAATGTAAGAGACTTTGATTTTTAGACACAGTAGCATTCAAGTTCATTGGGCTTTAAGCCTTTTAATAACAATCTAATGATGTCTTTAATCTGGTGTTTTAATTGTATATATTTTTAGCTAGTAAAAATATTAATTTGAAAACTTGTTTTAAAAAAGAAGAAAAAAACAATAATTCGGTTTGTTACTCTACTTTTATTTCCTCTATCTTTACCCCTCATCTCATAATTTGTCCTTGAATTATGTATTTTCCACTATGAGGAATATTAACCCCACATTGATATAATTGTACTGCAAAATATTGATAATATCAAGTGATGATGATCTAACATATAGTTATATATATATACTAGAAAGTTACCCACGCGATGTGTGGGTTATAAAACAAATATTTTGTATGTAAAATAAAATTTTCATTAAATTATATATAAAATGTACATGATATTATTTATATATGCCTTGAAAAGAATTTAAATATATACATTTATAAGTTTATAATTATGAAGTCTGTTAAAAGAAGAATAATTTCACAAATTGCATAAAAATAAATTTTGGATTTAAATTTAGAAAATCATTTCTAAAATTCTAAAAATACCAAAATAGCATCATGCTTTTAATCTTATACTCTAAATACTAAACCATATCTCTTTAAAATTATATCCTAAAAGTAAAATATAAAATTCAAACAATAAAAATATAGATAATCATTGGAAATGGTGTAAGCTTTTTTCGGCATAATGACGGATGGAGTAAGGGTTACAGAAAAATAGACATGAGGTATGATTGGTAACTCAAACAATATCAATACGATATAAAAGTAGTTTTGTTTTTGTACAGGTAATCTACTTGTTAATTTATACCAATTTTAACGATTGACATATGTCTATGATGAAAGTATTGAGGTTACAATATATATATATATATATATAAAAACTAAATATTTTACAATAAGTCTCTGTAATGTTTTCTGTGTAACGCGAAAGGATGTTGTAAAGTTTGGGAAGTGCTTTCAAAGAGACAGAAAGAAGTACATGATCTTTTGACCATGTATATATGCATTACACGGTAAAATTAGGCTCAATTTTTTTATCAATATGCAAAGTAAAATATTTTTTATAATGGGGATAAGAAATTTTAATAACAAAAAACAAAAAAATTTACAAAACATAAACTTAGAAATATATTGTAGTTGAAGATCAAAGTACTTAAGAGGAAAAATCTAAGGGACTTACAACTATAATATTATGAGTGAATGTTCAAAGCCAAAGATAATTGTTTTAGGAGTCAAACATTAGGCTCATCTTCATCACTTAAGACTTTCAACTATAGTTTGAAAGTTAAAAAAATCACATTACAAAACAATGCCAAAAATTTAAATCATGACTATCATAAAACATAATTCTTTGAAAGAAGCTGATAAATATTGACAAAACTCTCATACCAAAAAAAAAATATTGACATGGCTTTGTAAACGATTTCTTCAAATAGTCATAGAGAAATTAATCTGTTAATCATCATACTGCAAGACATAATGTTTTTTTATAAAAACTTCATAAGAAAAAAAAGATATACCATGGGAAATGATGGGAAAAGAAAGACATATAGTGCGGTGATCGTTTTCTTCATTATTAGTCATGTGAGCATTGGATCTTATATAATACACTAAACATTAATAATCACATTCATGGCAATAAATACATGTACAATTATAAAGCATATTTATTGTAATTAATTCGGTCATATGCATAACATGAACAGTTTGAACAAAATAAAACGTCCATCCATAATGTCATAAAGGTAATTGATTGAGAGAAGTATATGTAATCTAAAGAAACTGAACAAATAAAATGCCCCAAATTAAAAAAATGTGTGTAGACAATTTAGTTTTAGATTAGCAATAATGTGTATTTTTATTTCATTAAAATTGAAAAAAATGATACATGTTAAAAAAATAGAATGGTGCCAAATGACAATTTCTCACAACTCTACTTTATTATAGTTTAATATATAGTAAATATTGACATGTGAAACCGATTAAAATAGTTAAGTAATAAAGTTACGGTTGTGATAAAAAATAAGTGAAAAAGTTATAAATCGTAATAACAAAATAGAAGAATATATTCTTGTAAAATATATTACTTTTTTTTTAGCAAAAGTAAACTATAGAGATTTTTGCTATGAAATAATACTAAATTAAAAACCAGAAATAATTAAAGATTTGGTAGAGGAAGAGTAAAAAAATTTAAAGGAAAATTATTGAGGAATTTACAAATCGTATAAATTAAATTAGAATAAATATATTCTTGTAAAATTGATTTTTTTGTTTTGTTATACCAGAATAAACTATAAAGATTCTTGCTATGAAATAATATTAATTAATACAAACCAAAATAATTAAAGATTTTATAGAGGAAGATAAAAGAAATGAATACTTTTCTTAAGTAAATAAATTTAAAGGATCAGCTTCAAATTAATATAAAGTACATGTGTCGCAAAAATAGAATGCCAAATGTCGCATCCATAGGCAAAGTTAAAAAAAAACCTTGTCTCATATATATATATATATAAAACATGATTTTTTTTACAAAATACCACCTTTGATGAATCTTATTTTTTTCACAAAATACCACCTTAGATGAATCTTTATATGAATTACCATAATTTGTTGATGAATCTTAATTATGGTAATTCATATAAAGTATTATAGAATTGGCCGTTTAAAAAAAAGAATATTATGGTCAATCCAATGCAAAATCATTATTCATTTACCAAGAATAAAGTGTTTATTTCAACAGTCTAAACTTTTTTACTTTAAAATTTCACATATAAAACATCATATGTAATTTAAAAGGAAATTTTATGAAATTCACGTAATCTAAAGTGTGACGCAACACAATATTTGGATAATGTTCAATTATCATTTATCCCTTAAATTAAGGTTTCATTTTTCAGTGCGTATTCCTTTGACGAATCAAAAGATCATATATAGAAAAAACATTGGATTCAGTATTAAAAACAAAAACAAAAAGCCAAAAGAAAAAGAAAAAATCTCACATTCTCTTGTTTTATCGATCCGAAAACTCCAAAAATAACCCAATGTGTCATACACTTTCATCACCAAGATTTCTAAAAGAAAAGAAATCACATGTGTAATATGATTACGTACGTAAATAAATATTACTGTACACACATCAGTGGTGCCTTTTTGTAAATTAAAGGAATACTTGGAAAATCCCAAAAAAGCTGTAACATGTGTATACCGGGACATAATAGTATAATACCCTAGATGGGACATATTAGATATGAATTAGACACAGAAAGTCACAGTTCAGTGAGAAATGCAATAATACCAAACAAAAACTAAGATTATATATGTCATTACTTGCAGGAATTTTTTTTTTTAAAAGAAGAATATATAATTAAACTATGAAAATTTTTTGGGTTCACCTCTATGTTTTGAAAATGTATTTATCCAATTATTTTGAGATTTCATGCATTTACTAGTAGTTTCAACTAATTAATTTCCCGTTATTTAATGCCTTGATGACGATAATATAACTGTGAGATACACTCTGTGTTGGTATCTCTCACCAAATCTCTAGATATTATTAAAAAAAAAAAAAAAAAAGTTCTAGAGTCTCTGTTGTGTGTAAACTCACGAAAACTTGTGTAAATACTCTTGCCATGCATATTCAATATTCTAGTTGATATGGTTCTGTTTTTTAATTAGTATTTATAAAATTTTAATTTAAAATAACAATTAGATTATATTAAAAATTAAAATAATGTATACGAAATACTCGTTAATTTTAGTTTATTTACAAACCGTTTGACTAATTGAGGATTTTTAAATTTTTATATCTCAAGACAGCTGTAGATTTTAGGAGATTCAACATTTATTATGGCTAGACATGTATACGCAACTAAGCAGGTAAAATTCCACATAAATAAACGTTAAATATTTATTAGTATAAATGTATAGGATTCTTTTTTCAGAGAAGAGAGGCTTAAAGATCTCGAGATCTCCGAAGAGAGAAGAATCAGAAAGAAATGGATTCGGCGGAGGAGGGTTTGCTCGTGGCGAGCCACAGAGATGAAGAAGTGAACAAGAAAGATGTGTTTTTACTGGAGATGAAGAGGATCGGTTACATCGCTGGTCCGATGATTGCTATCAACTCGTCTATGTACGTTCTTCTTGCTATATCGATGATGATGGTTGGTCATCTCGGTGAGCTTTATCTCTCAAGCACAGCCATTGCCATTTCTTTCTGTAACGTCACAGGTTTCAGCGTCATCGTATGTCTCTCTCTTGATTCATCTCTCTCTCTCTCTTTCTCCTTTAAGCTTCAAGAATTAGCAAATTGTGATTGTTGTATGTAACCAACACAGTTTGGAATGGCTAGTGCATTGGAGACTTTAAGCGGTCAAGCTCATGGAGCTAAACAATTCGAGAAGCTTGGAGTCCACACTTACACAGGGATCTTCTCTCTGTATCTTGTGTGTATCCCTTTGTCTGTGCTATGGAGTTACATGGATGATATACTCTCTTTTACTGGACAAGATCCTCTCGTTTCTCAAGAAGCTGGAAAGTTCGCAATTTGGCTCATACCCGCGCTCTTTGGTTACGCTACTTTGCAGCCGCTTATTCGGTTTTTCCAAGCACAGAGTCTGATTTTGCCTATGATTATAAGCTCAATCTCTGCTGTCTGTGTCCACGTTTCCCTCTGCTGGAGTTTGGTCTTTAAGTTTGGGCTTGGGAGCCTCGGTGCAGCTATAGCGGTCGGTGTTGCTTACTGGTTAAACGTGACTGTGCTTGGATTGTACATGACGTTTTCTTCCAGCTGTAGCAAGAGCCGTGCACCCATCTCCATGAGTTTGTTTAAAGGAATGGGTGAGTTTTTCCGGTTTGGAATCCCATCTGCATCTATGACTTGGTAAGATAAATTTTTCTTCATGCTTCTTTTGGTTTAGTCACAGAATTGTTGGCATTTGACCAAATCGAGTTGTTGAAATTTCAATAAATTTCTGTTTGGTTGTAAATTAGCCTCGAGTTGTGGTCATTCGAAGTCCTAGTCTTACTCTCTGGAATCTTACCAAATCCGAAGCTAGAAGCCTCTGTTCTCTCTGTCTGGTATGTTCCTTTTATATGTCTCTTAAAGACTAGAGTTTTGGAATGGACTATTATTACATACAACTCAGTTGCTTTCTTTTTTGTTTAACAGTCTATCAACAACCATCATCCTCTACCAAATAGCAGAGAGTCTCGGAGCAGCAGCAAGGTTCTTTGTTGTTGCAGTACAAGATTTGCAAAATGGGAGGTTTATATATCTAAAATCTTTCTCTGTTGTTGTTGTTGTTGTTGCAGTACAAGAGTAGCAAACGAATTAGGAGCTGGAAACCCGAAACAAGCTCGAATAGCTGTGTACACAGTGATGGTCATTACATGTGTAGAATCACTAATGGCGAGCGCAACATTTTTTGGTGCAAGAAACGTATTTGGTTACCTATTCAGCGCTGAAGCCGAAGTTGTGGATTATGTAAAATCAATGGCTCTACTGGTTGCTTTAACGGTCATTTTCGATGCCCTTCACGCGGTTCTTGCGGGTTAGATTCTCCTTCTTTAGTTTCAAAATCATTAAGAGACTAACTTAAGGATTACTAAATAGTGGAATGGAAACGTAACAGGTGTGGCTAGAGGATCGGGGAGGCAAGATATAGGGGCTTATGTAAACCTAGTAGCATACTATCTCTGCGGCGTACCAACTGCTGTTTTATTAGCTTTTAGGTTTAAAATGGGAGGAAGAGGACTCTGGATTGGGATCACAGTTGGGTCCTTCGTACAAGCTGTGTTGCTCGGTCTTGTCGTCATCTTCACCAACTGGAAACAACAGGTTAGTAAAGTGAAAGTGAGAGTGGTTAGTTGGGAGACAAATCGATTAGTGGATTTGTGAAAGTGAAAGTGATATATATGGCTATTTGATGTTTTATGAATGAATGATATGGCAGACGAGAAAGGTGAGAGAAAGGCTGATGGTTGAGGGGTTTGAAGCTGAAGAACATAAAGAAATCAGCTAAATGAAGAGACGTCAATCACGTCGCCATTAAATGTTAATCAGCTAAATCAAGAGACGTCAATGAATGTGTACGTGCATGTACGTGTGTACACTAGTTGTGGTATTCTTTTGTCCACATACATGATTTTGGCATTCTCCCTTATAATAAATAAGGAAGAAATTATGATATGATTCAAAGTTTTAAAAAATTATAAGGATTGCTCATAAGAAATGTGACTAGTACAAAATTTGAATTCATAAAACCTTACAATTGTCAGAATGGTATGTAGCAGATGCGTGATATATGTACCTCCGCTATGTCCACAAAGCACAAACCATCTGGTCTTTGCTAGTCCAGAGAGTTTGTGGGTAGGCTCGGTACCTTTTTATTTTATTTATTACAAAAGTAAAATAAAACTACTAATCGAACCAAATTGAACATATATGATTTGGGTTGGAGTCTAATACTCAATTGTGATTTACTATTCTACCTTAACCAAATCTCAAAATTACCTAATTCTAACGTTTTGAAACCCGGAGTAGACAAAGGTTGCATCCATTCTAATTTTTTTTTTCACTGAATAAATTCAATAATTCAGTCAAAAAAAAATACCCGAGCTGGACCAGCCCACCGCTGACAGCCCGTGGAACCGCAAACAGGCAAGTATCCAGTCGATCCATTCACTCTCTATATCTTAAACTTGATGTGAACTTGTAGGCAAGTAAAAATTTAGTGACGTATGGACAGCTCTGTTACAGATGTGTGACACTCTAACCAATGAACATAATCGAATAAAATATTACGAGTAATTAATTATGTATACTCCATCGCCACTACGGCACTACCTATTGTATTTGTGTACTAGTTCACAACATTAAGCAAATTTAGTTTCCATCTCTGGGAATGGGATTGTCTAATGTAAAAATTACAGCAAAAGCTGTGATCAGTGGCTGCTCTTTCTTCTAATATGCTACTAGAAACAATGAAAATTTTGACTCTGTTGAAGGAAAATAATCGTTTTTTTTCTGCAGGACTAAATTTTTTTTTTTTGAGTCTGTTGAATGAAAATAAGCTTTATCTCTCAGGTTATAACAAGTGTAGAATCAATAATAGTGAGTGCAATATTTTTTGGCGCAAGAAACGTATTTGGTTACCTATTCAGCTCTCTGAACCGAAGTTGTAGATTATGTAAGACCAATGGCTCCGCTGGTTGCTTTACCGGTCATAATTGATGCCGTTCGCGCAGATCTCTCGGGTTAGATTCTCCTTCTATAATTAAGGTAAAAAACAGATTAGTAAGGTAAGAGTGATGTCCTTTTGATTTCTTGTTTTTAGGGTTATATTTGTGAAAAAAAATGGTTAGTGGATTTGATAAAGTTAAAGTGATGTCTAATGATATGGGCAGTGGAGAAAGACTGATGTGTGAGGGGTTTGAAGATGAAGATAACAAAGAACATGAAGAGATGAGCTAAATCAAGAAACCCCAATCATGTCGCCATTATATATTGTGTTGTCATTAATTCGACTTCTCGTGTGGTTGTTATATGACCTAAAAGGAAATGAATGTGCACATGTATGTACGTGGGCACGTGTTTTGGCCTCTACTGTCCACACACAAGTTTTAAGATACGTACCTCTGCCTACTTTTTTTGTTAGAGAAGTAAAATTATGGATTTCACTAGGTTAATTATTCTATATTAACCGAATCCCCAAGATAATATTTTTATCTCGTAGTACTTGTTTTGTAGGTTCCGTAAAGTTAACGTTAAGCAAATTTAGTTAATTAGTTTCCATCTTTTTGTTTATTGTATCAACGAATTATCATTTGGGATTGTCTAATGTGAAACTACAGCAAAAGCTGTGATCAGTTGATGCTCTTTGCTCTAATAAGGTTTTGAATGGTTGCTCCCTACATTCCATACTATATAGTGTTTAATAACATTTTAGTATGGACTTGAATGAACTGTAAGTAAACAGTGGTATGCACAACACCATAAAATAGTATGCATAACATTATACCATTATGAATGGTAAAAATCGGACTATGGTATGGAGTGATGCGTACAAAAAGATTAAAAACAATTTAATAATATTTTTAATCATAATTAACTAATAACTATTACAAAATGTTTTTAAAAATTACAAATCAAAATTTATTATTTTGATTATCCCATAACATATCAGCAATATTGTCTCGTATGTTTGCCATATATGGTCTATCTTCTCTCTCGACCTCATCTTGTTCATTTGAGTAATTTTGCTCGTTTTCTGTATGCACTTTTGAAGAATCTTCAAAGAAATCTGTATCCGAAAAATTCGAAACTCTAATAAAGTTGTGGAGTCCCATCGTGACGATAATTACTCTCTTTTGCACTTCCAAACCATATCTAGGATCATCCCTAAGAATCCTCCACTTCTTCTTCCATACTCCAAATGTTTGTTCTATAATAGAACGTAAAGATGTATGAGATCTATTAAATAACTTTTCTTTATTCAGTGGCGGAAGACCATTATATTATTATATTATTTCAATAATAATATAATTATTGAAATAAGATAAAGAAAGATATGTGTAATGCTAAATAAATTCAATTGCAAATAAAGTTAGGTGTATATTAAAAGTTACCCGTTTACGTATAGGAGGATCCATGTTTGCATTCATATTACGACCTTGTGATGACATATCTATAATCACAAACAATATTAAGTTAGTTAATAAATATAAGATCAAACTAAAAGTTAACTAAAAACATCATATCTATACTAATAAACTAGCTCATCATCCTTAAAAAAATTAACTAATAAATTCTCAAATATCTACTATAAACTAAACTAAAAAGAAAATGAGGTGAGAAAATAAAACTTACTTATGAATTTGAGATGAGATAAATGGTTGATTCAAAAGAGTTTTAGATTGAAGTGTACTGGTTCGACTTTAGTCTGGTCTGGAGTGTACTGGACAACCATTCACAATTTAAGATGCTAAATTATATATTATTTCTGCAGGAGTAGAATTTTCATACGACACGACACTAAATTTAAAATTCCAAAATGAAAAAAAAAAATGAAAAATATAGAGCAAGTCAGTGACAATGAGGTTGGTTGACAACTTCACATGATATAAACGGAACAAATTTTTCAATTGATTTAACTTTTGATTTAATGCCTTGTACAGAAAGAAACAACCATATACTTTTTATTCAAATAAAAAACTACATTTCAATTTATTTTTTTCAAACTAAAGAGCGTAAAGATTTTCATATTTGTATACTTTGGTAATTTCCAACCTTTTCTTAATTTGCTATAACTATAAGTCATGTGCCATATAGATCCAGGGAAAACATTTATGGCGGCTGACTGAGAGAGGACGACGCATGTATCGGTTTTATCGGAAGGTGTAGAAACATGATACGACACGCCGCTAAATTCCAGAAAGCAAAACAAAAAAAATATAAACATATAAAATAGAATATATAGGGATTGGTTCGGTGTTTCTGAATCAAATCTCAAGATCTCAGCGAAGAAGGAAGAAGGAAGAGGAATGGATTCAGTGGAGAAGGGCTTGCTCGTGGTGAGGAGCCATGGAGAAGAAGTAAACAAGAAAGATGGGTTTTTGCGGGAGATGCAGAGGCTTGGTTACATTGCTGGTCCGATGATTGCGATCAACTCGTCTATGTACGTTCTTCTTGTGATATCGACAATGATGGTTGGTCATCTCGGT
>NC_025700.1:17769996-17800713 GCF_000633955.1 Camelina sativa
CATAATTAACTAATAACTATTACAAAATGTTTTTAAAAATTACAAATCAAAATCTATTATTTCGATTATCCCATAACATATCAGCAATATTGTCTCGTATGTTTGCCATATATGGTCTATCTTCTCTCTCGACCTCATCTTGTTCATTTGAGTAATTTTGCTCGTTTTCTGTATGCACTTTTGAAGAATCTTCAAAGAAATCTGTATCCGAAAAATTCGAAACTCTAATAAAGTTGTGGAGTCCCATCGTGACGATAATTACTCTCTTTTGCACTTCCAAACCATATCTAGGATCATCCCTAAGAATCCTCCACTTCTTCTTCCATACTCCAAATGTTTGTTCTATAATAGAACGTAAAGATGTATGAGATCTATTAAATAACTTTTCTTTATTCAGTGGCGGAAGACCATTATATTATTATATTATTTCAATAATAATATAATTATTGAAATAAGATAAAGAAAGATATGTGTAATGCTAAATAAATTCAATTGCAAATAAAGTTAGGTGTATATTAAAAGTTACCCGTTTACGTATAGGAGGATCCATGTTTGCATTCATATTACGACCTTGTGATGACATATCTATAATCACAAACAATATTAAGTTAGTTAATAAATATAAGATCAAACTAAAAGTTAACTAAAAACATCATATCTATACTAATAAACTAGCTCATCATCCTTAAAAAAATTAACTAATAAATTCTCAAATATCTACTATAAACTAAACTAAAAAGAAAATGAGGTGAGAAAATAAAACTTACTTATGAATTTGAGATGAGATAAATGGTTGATTCAAAAGAGTTTTAGATTGAAGTGTACTGGTTCGACTTTAGTCTGGTCTGGAGTGTACTGGACAACCATTCACAATTTAAGATGCTAAATTATATATTATTTCTGCAGGAGTAGAATTTTCATACGACACGACACTAAATTTAAAATTCCAAAATGAAAAAAAAAAATGAAAAATATAGAGCAAGTCAGTGACAATGAGGTTGGTTGACAACTTCACATGATATAAACGGAACAAATTTTTCAATTGATTTAACTTTTGATTTAATGCCTTGTACAGAAAGAAACAACCATATACTTTTTATTCAAATAAAAAACTACATTTCAATTTATTTTTTTCAAACTAAAGAGCGTAAAGATTTTCATATTTGTATACTTTGGTAATTTCCAACCTTTTCTTAATTTGCTATAACTATAAGTCATGTGCCATATAGATCCAGGGAAAACATTTATGGCGGCTGACTGAGAGAGGACGACGCATGTATCGGTTTTATCGGAAGGTGTAGAAACATGATACGACACGCCGCTAAATTCCAGAAAGCAAAACAAAAAAAATATAAACATATAAAATAGAATATATAGGGATTGGTTCGGTGTTTCTGAATCAAATCTCAAGATCTCAGCGAAGAAGGAAGAAGGAAGAGGAATGGATTCAGTGGAGAAGGGCTTGCTCGTGGTGAGGAGCCATGGAGAAGAAGTAAACAAGAAAGATGGGTTTTTGCGGGAGATGCAGAGGCTTGGTTACATTGCTGGTCCGATGATTGCGATCAACTCGTCTATGTACGTTCTTCTTGTGATATCGACAATGATGGTTGGTCATCTCGGTGAGCTTTATCTCTCCAGCACCGCCATTGCCATTTCTTTCTGCAGCGTCACTGGTTTCAGCCTCGTCGTATGTCTCTCTCTCACTCTTTCTTGATCTGTTTCGTTTGATAAATTTGGTTATATGATTCTGATTTGTGATTTTTGTGGTGGTAAACTATACAGTTTGGATTGGCTAGTGCATTGGAGACTTTATGTGGTCAAGCTAATGGAGCTAAACAATTTGAGAAGCTTGGAGTTCATACTTACACAGGGATTGTCTCATTGTTTCTTGTGTGTATTCCTTTGTCTCTTCTTTGGAGTTACATGGGTGATATACTCTTTGCCATTGGACAAGACCCTATGGTTGCTCAAGAAGCTGGAAAGTTTGCAACTTGGCTCATACCTGCGCTCTTTGGTTATGCTACTTTGCAGCCGCTTGTTCGGTTTTTCCAAGCGCAGAGTCTGATTTTGCCGTTGATTATGAGTTCAATTTCTGCTGTCTGTGTCCACGTTGTCCTTTGCTGGAGTTTGGTCTTTAAGTTTGGGCTTGGGAGCCTCGGTGCAGCTATTGCGATTGGTGTTTCTTACTGGTTAAACGTGACTGTTCTTGGATTATACATGACGTTTTCTTCCAGCTGTAGCAAGAGCCGTGCTCCCATCTCCATGAGTTTGTTTGAAGGAATGGGAGAATTTTTTCGGTTTGGAATCCCATCTGCCTCTATGATTTGGTAATATAAACTTCTCTTCATGCCTCTTTTTGTTGGTTTGGTTACAGAGTTCTTGACAGTTGAGTCTTGACTTGAGAATCTTTGTTTTCTTTTGGTGTTGAACTAGCCTGGAATGGTGGTCATTCGAGTTTTTAGTCATGCTTTCTGGGATATTACCAAATCCGAAGCTAGAAACCTCTATTCTCTCAGTGTGGTATGTTTTTGTATATCCTAATGACTTTGTTTTGGAATGGATTGTTAACATATATACATACAACTCAGTTGTTTTGTCTTTTCTTTAATAGTCTATCAACAATCTCCTCCTTGTACCAAATACCAGAGAGTCTAGGCGCAGCAGCAAGGTTCTCTCTTTTCTCAATTTCCCAATTTTGCAAAATTGGAGATATCTATCTTTGAAACCTAAAACCCTTCTCTCTGTTGTTGTTGGTGTTGCAGTACAAGAGTTGCAAACGAGTTAGGAGCTGGAAACCCAAAACAAGCTCGAATGGCGGTTTATACAGTGATGGTTATAACAGGTGTAGAATCAATAATGGTGAGTGCAATAGTTTTTGCAGCAAGAAACGTATTTGGTTACCTATTCAGCTCTGAAATCGAAGTTGTGGATTATGTAAGATCAATGGCTCCGCTGGTTGCTTTATCTGTCATATTTGATGCCCTTCACGCAGTTCTTTCGGGTTAGAGTCTCCTTCTATAATGTTAAAAATTCATTAAGAAACTAGTTTTAAGGATCAACAATGTTTTAACTAAGGGGATTGACACTGCAGGTGTGGCTAGAGGATCAGGGAGGCAAGATATAGGGGCTTATGTAAACCTAGCAGCATACTATCTCTGCGGCATACCAACTGCTGTTTTATTAGCTTTTAGGTTTAAAATGGGAGGAAGAGGACTCTGGATTGGGATCACTGTTGGGTCCTTTGTGCAAGCTGTTTTGCTCGGTCTTATCGTAATCCTCACCAACTGGAAACAACAGGTTAGTAAAGTAATGTCCTTTGTACACATGTTGTTCTCATGTTTAATTCATTAGTAGGTTTGGAAAGTAAAAGCGAGAGTGATGTCGTATACACATGTTGATCCTATGGTTCAAATAGTAGGTTCTGGAAGTAAAAGTGAAAGTGATGTGTTTTTTGATATATGTATGAATTAATGATATTTGTGTGCAGGCGAGAAAGGCTAGAGAAAGAGTTATGGGTGATGAGTTTGAAGAGAAAGATAATGAAGTGATCAGCTAAACTAATCAAAAGTTCAATCACCATCTTCTCCATTAAATGTCGTGTGTGTTTATTTGTGTTGTTGTTTTCAAGTATAGTAATGAGGAATTGAATGTTCACATTAGTTTTGGCCTCTAGCGGTCGAGCCCTTTACGATTTGCTCCAAGTTATGGAGCTAAAAAAGAGCAAATAAATGTATAGGAGTGAGGAAACAATAAGAGTGGACTGATGATTAACTAAAAGAGCAAACAAACAAATCTTTTGATGCTAAAGAAATTCAAAAATGGGTTTCAAAGATAAACAAGAAGAATTTGTTTATCTAATGCCTTTGAAGAGGAAGAAACAACCACATTCATATACAATCAACACTGAAATCAATTACTAAGGAAGTTTAGATGTCAATACATTTTCTAGTTCAAGTAATTTCAATAGATAGTTTCAAGCCAAGCATGATTTTGTTCTCAAATGCCACTTTCCTTATTTGCTATCATGGACCATATAGCTCCAGAGAAAATTTATGGTGGTTGAATAAGAGAGGAGGTTCGTACAAGCCTAGAAGGTGTAAACATAAATGATGGTATAGATAGGGAAGATTCATAGAAGATCAGGTTAAAAAATCCCTAAAGAAAGCTCAAGATCTCTCCAGTGAAGAAACAAAAACAAGAAGGAAGAGGAATGGATTCTGCAGAGAAGGGTCTGCTTGCAAAGAGCGACGAGGAAGAAGTCAAGAAGAAAGATGGTTATTTCCGGGAGATGAAGAGGCTTGGTTACATTGCTGGTCCGATGGTTGCAGTAAACTTGTCTATGGATTTTCTTCAAGTGATATCTATAGTGATGATTGGTCATCTCGGTGACGGTGAGCTTTTCCTTTCTAGCACCGCCATTGCTGTTTCTTTCTGCAGCGCCACCGGTTTCAGCCTTGTCGTAAGTCTTTCTCTCTCTTTATGGTCATTGTTCTTCTTCGTTTGGAAGTTGCAGCCACCAAATGACCAACTGACTGCAACTTCCAAACTTACACAGATCCTCTCTGTTCTCTTTCTTGAATCTTGAATTCTTGATTATGGGATTAGCTTATGATTCTGAATTGTGATTGTGATTATCATTTTACAGTTTGGATTGGCTAGTGCAATGGAGACTTTATGTGGCCAAGCTTATGGAGCTAAACAGTATGAGAAACTTGGAGTACATACTTACACAACGATTCTCTCTTTGTATCTTGTGTGTATTCCTTTGTCTGTGCTATGGAGTTACATGGGTGCTATACTCTCTCTCATTGGACAAGATCCTCTGGTTGCTCAAGAAGCTGGGAAATTTGCAACTTGGCTCATACCTGCCCTCTTTGCTTACGCCACTTTACAGCCGCTTGTACAGTTTTTGCAAGCGCAGAGTCTGATTTTTCCGTTGATTATAAGCTCACTCTCTGCTGTCTGTGTCCACGTTTCCCTCTGCTGGAGTTTGGTCTTTAAGTTTGGGCTTGGGATCCGCGGTGCAGCTATAGCGATTGGGGTTTCTTACTGGGTAAACGTGGTTGTACTTGGATTATACATGAAGTTTTCTTCCAGCTGTAGCAAGAGCCGTGCAACTATCTCCATGAGTGTGTTCAAAGGAATGAAAGAGTTTTTCTGGCTTGGAATCCCATCTGCGTCGATGATTTGGTATAGAAACTTTTCTTTATTCCTCTTTTGGTTGGTTTGGTTTCGTCACAGTGTTCTTGACATTTAACTTTGGTGTTGAACTAGCCTCGAGTGGTGGTCATTCGAATTTTTGGTCCTGCTCTCTGGGATTTTACCAAATTCAACGCTAGAAACCTCTGTTCTCTCAGTGTGGTATTTTTTTTCTTTTTTCTTTTTCTTTTCTATCTTTTAAAGACTTGGGTTTTGGAATGTAATAGTATCGTACAACTCAGTTGCTCTCTTCCTTCTTTAAAGTCTATCGACAATATCCTTTGCATACCATATACCAGAGAGTCTCGGCGCAGCAGCAAGGTTCTTTTTTTTCTTTTCGGTTATGCAAAATGAGAGTTATCTATCTAAAACCTAAAACCCTTATCTCTCTTGTGGTGGTTGTTGTAGTACAAGAGTTGCAAACGAGTTAGGAGCTGGAAATCCGAAACAAGCTCGGATGGCGGTTTACACAGTGATGGTTATAGCAGGTGTAGAATCAATACTGGTGAGTGCAATAGTCTTTGGTTCAAGAAATGTATTTGGTTACTTATTCAGCTCAGAAACCGAAGTTGTGGATTACGTAAGATCAATGGCCCCGCTGGTTTCTTTATTAGTAATATTTGATGCCCTCCACACGGTTCTTTCGGGTTAGATTCTCTCCTCCTATAATGTTAAAATCATGAATGAAGTTAACGTTTATAATTGATGTGTTATTAGTGGAAATGAAACATATATAACAGGTGTGGCTAGAGGAGCAGGGAGGCAAGATAAAGGGGCTTATGTAAACCTAGCAGCATACTATCTCTGTGGCACACCAACTGCTATCATATTAGCCTTTGGGTTTAAAATGAGAGGAAGAGGACTCTGGATTGGGATCACAGTTGGGTCCTTTGTTCAAGCTTTTTTGCTCGGTCTTATCGTTATGTTTACCAACTGGGAGCAAGAGGTTAGTTAAGTGAAAATGATTTAGTGAATTTGTAAAAAATGAAAGTGATGTCTATTGATAATGCATGAATCATATGGGCAGGCGAAAAATGCAAGAGAAAGACTGATGGCTGAGGAGTTTGAAGATGAAAATAAGTGAAGAAGTACATTATTAAAAATAAAATAAATAAGTGAAGAACATGATAAGCCAAATCAATTTCTTCATTTAAAGCTTGTAATCAGTATGAGTTTGTTGGTGTTGTTGTTTTATGAAACAAAACAAAAATAAAATTAATGCATAATATTATTACAAGCGTACAACTATGATGATTTATGGGAAAGTGGAGGGAAAATAATAATCCCGTTACCCGTTAGAAAAATATTTTAATAAAAACTAAAGAATATTAATGTGATGCTTCTTTATTTTTAGTGTTTCTGTGTATTTAGTGTTTAATTGACAGTTGAACCATAAAGTTGCTATAGCAAAAAAAAAAAAATATATATATATAAACTTAAAAGCAAAATTACGACCATTGAATTTTTCAACATTGAGCCATTATTTCGATTCAGATAGAATTTATGGCGGCTGAACGAGAGAGGTATAGAATCAAGATACGACACACAGAAGACAAGTCATAAAATATTACTAGTAGAACAAGTATATAAGATTGATTGTTGGGAGAATAGGTTAAAGATTCTCGTGATCTCAGGGGAAGAAGAAGAAGAAGAAGAAGCAGAGAGAATGGATTCGGTGGAGCAGGGCTTGCTTGTGANCTGTCAACTCAGTCCTCCTTGTACCAAATACCAGAGAGTCTTGGCGCAGCAGCAAGGTTCTTGCTCATTTCCCGTCTTTCTTCCATTTTTAGAAAGGGGAGTTATATATCAAAAACATAAAACC
This sequence comes from Camelina sativa, assembly GCF_000633955.1. Lineage (NCBI taxonomy): Eukaryota > Viridiplantae > Streptophyta > Magnoliopsida > Brassicales > Brassicaceae > Camelina > Camelina sativa. Next base: position 17,777,018 of record NC_025700.1, read on the forward strand.
CTTCTCTCTGACTTTTGTTGGTTGCAGTACAAGAGTTGCAAACGAGTTAGGGGCTGGAAAAGNGATGGTTGGTCATCTCGGTGAGCTTTATCTCTCAAGCACCGCCATTGCCTTTTCTTTCTGTAGCGTCACCGGTTTTAGTCTCGTCGTATGTCCCTCTTTCTTGATCTGTTTCTTTTGATAAGCTTAAGATTCTGAGTTGTGATCAATTATGTGACCATATATACAGTTTGGATTGGCTAGTGCGTTGGAGACTTTATGTGGTCAAGCTTATGGAGCTAAACAATTCGAAAAACTTGGAGTTCATACTTACACAGGGATCTTCTCTTTGTATCTTGTGTGTATTCCTTTGTCAGTTCTTTGGAGTTACATGGGTGATATACTTTCTCTTATTGGACAAGATCCTCTGGTGGCTCAACAAGCTGGAAAGTTTGCAACTTGGCTCATACCTGCGCTCTTTGGTTATGCTACTTTGCAGTCACTTGTTCGGTTTTACCAAGCGCAGAGTCTGATTTTGCCTTTGATTATGAGTTCAATATCTGCTCTTTGTGTCCATGTTGTTCTCTGCTGGAGTTTGGTCTTTAAGTTTGGTCTTGGGAGCCTCGGTGCAGCTATTGCGATTGGCGTCTCTTACTGGTTTAACGTGACTGTTCTTGGATTATACATGACGTTTTCTTCCAGCTGTAGCAAGACTCGTGCTCCCATCTCCATGAGTGTGTTTAAAGGAATGGGAGAGTTTTTCCGGTTTGGAATCCCATCTGCATCTATGATTTGGTAATATAAACTCCTCTTACCTCCTCTCTGTGTTTAGTCACAGAGTTGTTGACATTAGACTTGTCTTTAATCTCTTTAGTGTTATATTAGCCTCGAGTGGTGGTCATTCGAATTTCTTCTCTTACTCTCTGGGATTTTACCAAATCCTAAGCTAGAAGCCTCTGTTCTCTCAGTCTGGTATGTCCCTTTCATCTTCTAAATAATTAAGTTTGGAATGGACTGATCAGTTGCTTAANTTACCTATTCAGCTCTGAAATCGAAGTTGTGGATTATGTAAGATCAATGGCTCCGTTGGTTGCTTTATCGGTCATATTTGATGCCCTTCACGCAGTTCTTTCGGGTTAGAGTCTCCTTCTATAATGTTAAAATCATTAAGAGACTAATTACAGGATTAACAATGTGTTTGGAATTGTAGGTGTAGCTAGAGGATCAGGGAGACAAGATATAGGGGCTTATGTAAATCTAGCAGCATACTATCTCTGTGGTATACCAACTGCTATTCTATTAGCGTTTAGGTTTAAAATGGGAGGAAGAGGACTCTGGATTGGGATCACAGTTGGGTCCTTTGTACAAGCGGTTTTGCTCGGTCTTATCGTCATCCTCACCAACTGGAAACAACAGGTTAGTAAAGTGAAAGTAATGATGTTCTTTATTTAGTATGTTTGATTTTGAGGAAAAAAAAAATTGATTAGTACATTTTCAGAAAGTGAAACTGATGTCTATATGAATGGTATGAGCAGGCGGGAAAAGCGAGGCTGAGAGTGATGGGTGGCGAGTTTAATGAGAAAGATAGTGAAGAACATGAGGAGATCAGCTAAATCAATAGACTGACAATCATGTCGTCGCCATTAAATGTTGAGCTTTAATTAGTTCGATATATGTGGTGTACTGGTGTTGTTGTTATAGTGATGATGAAGAATTGATTGTGAGTTTCGGCCTCTACTGTCTTTGATGTCCACACTACTTATAAAAAGTTAATAATCATTTATCATATCGAAAACAAATAATCTAACAATTGCTCATAAAAATCTGACTAATATATAAGATTAGAAATCAATATAATCAAATAAACCTACTTTTGCCGACAAGCAATGGTATGTAACAGTCTTGATCTCTACCTCTTCTATGTCATAATTAACTCATAAGTCATACACCTTTTTTTTGTCGAACAACCCCATATATTAAGTTATCGGAAGAGACTCTCTGCGTTAGAGAGCCAAGAAGAGACCGATGTGCTTACATGGGAAAAACAGAAACCTCGTACTCTTGCACATTTCGCAAGTTTGTCAGCACGGATGTTATCTTCCCTAGGAATATGTCTTAAGCTAAAACTAGCTAAACAATCTCTAAAGTGAATAAAATTCCTCAATTCTGATGAAAAATTCGGCCAATCTTCTACATTGGATGTCATTGTTAGTAAGTCTGCACAATCTATCGCAAAGAGTGCTCTATCCAAGCCCAAGGTCAGTAAGCATTCCATAGCCCAAATGAGGGTGTCGAGCTCTGCGTGTAGAGGAGAAAGACTTTTCCGCGATCTTTTTAACCCCATATTCAATATCCTATCCCCAATGGACGCTATCCAGCCGTGACCGCTCCTATCCATGTCTGTGTGCCAAGATCCGTCAATATAGCAAATAACGGTGTCCTGTGGGAGGGGAGTCGGGGATATCCTGGCTTCATCTATCCCACACACCAGGTCTTTCGTATTGGCTCTTCTCCAAACCTCTTCTTCTTTGATAGCTTTTTCCAACGTGTCTTGCAGGGGCTCAGAGATATTTTCAAACACTTTCTTATTTCTTGCCTTCCACATGTACCACATCATCCAAGGAAATGGCCTCAAGTGTTCAACGAGGTTACCGACGTCTCTATCTCTCCCATATAGAAAATCAAGGTTACTATATAGGGAAGGTGAAGGGAACACCAAAGGATGGGAGGGTATAGTTGATAATGCCCACACCTGGCGTGCTGGAGGACATTCAAATAGCATGTAGTTGATAGTTTCCTCCTCTCCTCCACATCTAGGGCAACCCTTGTCTCTACCAATATGTTGATGATGTAAGCGTTGGCAAACGGCCACGCATCCAGTCACACATTGCCACACGAAGTGCTTCAGCTTTCGTGATGTTTTTAACTTCCATGCTTGCGCCTTGAGTGTTGTAACGCTAGGGCTCTGAACAGGGAGGTCACAAGCAGGGCGAGAGATAGCTCTCACGGCTTCATATCCAGACTTAACCGTATAATTTCCTGACTTTGTCAAGGTCCAGGAATACCCGTCTCGCGAGGCTTGTAAACTCAGTTTGATCCCCATGATAAGGGTAATTTCGGAGGGAAGAGTTCCCGAAGACGCTCCACTTTCCATTGTTTAATGTTAAAATCAATCAGTGTGTCAACACACATCATAGGATCTCTCGCATGCTATAGCCCTAGTGGTGATCGGGCCGGTGAATCTGGGATCCATGGTTCAGTCCAAACGAACGTGTTGAATCCTGAACTGATGGTCTTCTGGATGCCATACGATAAGACTTGCTTTGCCGCCAACATGCTCCTCCATCCATAGGATGGTCTGTTTGATACTTGTGTCTCCAATGGATTGCAGTAGCGGTAGTATCTCCCTTTGAGGACTCGACTAAGAAGAGTATATGGGTATCGCAACAGCCTCCAAAGATGCTTTGCCAACAGGGCAAGATTGAACTCTTCTCGTGTCCGGAAGCCTAGCCCGCCTTCCGATATATCATTACACATCTGTTCCCAAGAAAGCCAGTGTAATCCTTTACTCTCAGCCTTGTTGCTCCACCAGAAATTGGCAATAACACTATTTAATTTTGAGCAAATGGCTTTTGGTAAGAGAAAACACGATATGACATATGTCGGAATTGCTTGCGCCACTGATTTTATCAGGATTTCTTTTCCTCAATGACGATGACAACAGGGAGGATTCCCTGCTTCGGGGGTGGTATGTCGTGTTAGTCTCTCCGACACGATGCCACACCGTGTTGCGGTTCATCTCCGAAGGAGGGATTTCTCTGGACTGGTACAGGTTCCTTTCCACCTGAGGTGAGTCAGATGGAGTGTCTCGTGCCTCTAGTTGAGATCTTGTGCGGTAATCATTGGCTGGTCCTGCAGAGATCTCTGAGGCGTGATGGTTCCGGCGGCGACCATCACTGTTTCGCACCTCCTCCCGGTGGGTCCTATCACTCCTATCAACCGGAGCTCTTCGAGTGTCCAATCTACCGGGCAACTCAGCTGCTCTTCGTTCCTTATTAAGTTGTCTTTGGTGGTCTGACAGTTGGGGACAATCTCTCTCTTCATGGGAGATTAAGTGGCAAGTAAAGCAATACTGAAACAGTTTCTCATAAACAAGTGAGACCGTTACTTCTTCTCCATCGTCCGTCACCACTCGCTTAGTAAACTTTAATGGTTTAGTAACGTTTACAGCCACCAAAACTCTAGCATTCGTGGTATCAACCTCGGAGACATGGCCAAGAGAAGCCCCTATACCTCTGAAAGCTTCATCCACCCAACATCGAAGGGGAAGATCTTGTATCTTAACCCAAAAGTTAACAAAGCACAGGAGATTTTCCTGGAAATTGAGTTCCCATCGTTCTAGCGAGAAAGTCCATTTGTTGAAGTGACAAGGCCTTTTCCTTAGGACTTTCTGCAGGTCTTCTTCAGATTCGAAGTTAAAGTGGAATCGACCATTGCCTAGGTCAAAGCCACGAACTCGGCCATCTACATCCCAGATTCCTAAGCTTGGCATAAACGCCAGAAAAGTTTCCATGCTTCTGCCTCCAGTGTGGAAAACGCGCCCAATCAACGTGAGCCTAAATCTTCTGGTCAGAGCAGCATTGTCCAAGGCTGGTAAGCGAACTGGTTCATCCTCCTCAGCAGAGGGACTGTTCCTGGACACAGATCCAGCTCCATTAGAGGTAATATGCTTCATCTTGAGCGAAGTGAGAATAGCAGAGGAAGAGTTTGACTTATGTTTGAGTTGGTGGTGAAAGGTGTAAAGGGGTCTGGGGTAGACAATCTTGCCGAAAACTGGTTACTTCGTAGGGTGCTGATAGAGAGTAAAGGTGGGTTTGAGTGACAGGGGGAACATAAAAACACAACAGGTATGTTGGAAGATAAGAAGTAACATCTCTTTGTCCATCGGAAACAAAGGAATTTTCTGTTATTGGGATGTATTGGTTGGTGAAGTTCATCCCGATTTGAAAGTTTTCCTTCTTTTAGACATCTCGAAGAACGTGTCTGGGAGAGAAGAAGTCACGGGTCTAAGCATCGGTAACTTAACTCATAAGTCATACTCATAACTCACCAATGTGAGAACATTGTGGGTATAAAAGATCAGAAACATTTTGGAAGGTTTGATGTCAAGTAGTAGTAGCAAATGATGATTATGATTTTATTAGTTTAGGATTACCAAATCAAAGCTTTGTGGGTGTGTTGTTGTTTTAGAAATCAAATCAAATAACCCTAGTTTTGCCGACAAGCAATGGTACAAAAAATCGTTAGCGAATTGTAGGAATACGAAAGTGTTGTTGAAGAGTGAAAAAATCCCTAACATAGATTAAACGAGAACTTTGAAGTTAGGGACTTACGTACGAGTACGACTAGAGGCGAAGAAATTCGGAGATGGCGAAACCAAAGAGAGACGAATTGAATCAAATCCTTGTTGGTTATCACAACACCATCAAAGATACTCTTCAGGTTTTTTTTTTCTTTGGTTTCGTGTTTTGTGATGGAAATTTTTACTCCGATTTAGAGCGTATTTAGTGATTTTCTTCTGCAGATGTTCGAGCAAGTTACGTCTCTTACACAAGAAAAATTAAGCTCGAACGATGTCCTTGAGATTTCTGATCACCTTTCAAAACAAGCCACCATAGGTTTCCTTTTGCCAGTTGTTGTCTTTTCGTAACCTACTTTTTTTGTTTTTCTTCAATTGTTTGGGTTATATAATTGCAAATTTGTAATAGTGGGAATGCTATGGACTGGAGAACAACCTCCACAAGCTGAAGCACTGAAGGAGGCTATCGAGTCATACTTTAACGCTCTTCAAGGATTTTTGCTGCATTGTCATGGAAGCATGGCTGGTGATGGGACTACACTTTCTTCATCAATACAAGCCTCTATGAAACAAATTGTCGATTCCAGCTTCAGATTTTTGCAGGGTTCTGTCTCTCTATACGGTAAGAAGCCTCCATGTTCTTGTTCTTATATTGATTAAGATTACTCAATACTATGGTGGTTCTGTTGTTTTGGAAACAGAAGGAACATATGAGAAAGGTAGGAAGCCGTCGATTCCGCAGCTTGCAGGAGCAGTGTGGGAAGCATGCTCAAATCTGAAGAAGGTGCCTGCAACAAACATCAAAGCGATTGGAAGGGCGATGACACTGGTCGCTATTACCATGAAAGATGTTCTTAGGGAAATGAAAGAACTGAAGCCAGCTTGTTCTTCACCCGAGCCTGATGAGCTTACGCAAATGCTGAAAGCCAAACTCCAAACTCAGATGAAGATGAAGATGATTTAGGCGATGACTTGTCTCCTGAAGAATTTGAAGTTGCTAAAATGGTAGCTGATATCGTGTCTGAGACACTTTTGGTAATAAAAGAGTTATCCGTGCTATCACAGGCATGATCAAGCTGGAGAATCCAAAGGATAATGGTGAGTTTGTGGTCTCTCTTGAGAAACTACTGAAGTTGTGTCAAGGAACCAGTGTACAGATTGACGAGCTTGGAGCTTGCGTTTACCCACCGCAAGAGTTTGGTTCTCATGAAACAAACAGTGGAAAGAATAAAGGAAAATATTGATGAGATTGAGGCTGCTGTTAAGGATTTTAAGAATTCTTCATCAGAAGCTTTATTGGGAACTTGCAGAAGGCTACATATGTTGATTGAACATATGAAAACTGAACTAGACACAAGAACTAAAGCTGATCAAGTAGTTTGCAAATTGCAAAATGTTACTCTTTAACACTTACAAAAAAGTTTGGATTTAAGGTTCTTGCTTCTTTAATTTTAGTGTTTCAGGTACTTGTATTTAGTGTTTAATTTGCAGTTATAGGAAGTTAAACTATAGCAGATACTAAATATTGTGAAGGTAAATACTAAATCCTATTTGATATTGCAATAACAAAACATTTCTGAGAGGAGAGATCTAAAAGAAACAACTCTTGAAGAATCTGAAAATGTGGAAAGTTTTTCCTACAATGCATGATCAGCTTAAGACCAAACCAAAGAGAACTCAAAGGAATTTATAAACTATTCTATGGAGCAGCGAATCAATGTCAAGAAAGGAGCTCTGTCCTTAATTCACTAGAAGCATCTCCACAGACCGGATACAAATGGATTCGATCAGACCATGCATTCCTGTCTCTTGAATCAATCTCAGAAATGCATTTCCAGACAGCACTGTTAGCCTTAAAGCCACTTCCGAACCCGATCTGCCATACTTTATCTCCCTTCTTCATTCTACCTTTAGCTTCCAGGTATTGCAACTCATACCACAGTGAAGACGAAGATGTGTTCCCATAACGGTACAGAGTTGACCGTGAAGCTTCTACGTCTTTCTTGTCCAGCTTCAGATGCTTCTCCACACCTTCAATAATCGCCCTTCCTCCGGCATGTATACAGAAATGCTCAAAAGCTTTCTTGAAGTTAGGTGTGTATATCTCCTTGTGCATTCCCCATTTTCTTTGGATAAATGAGATTATGTATTTGAGCTGCTCTGAATAAGGTAGAACCCGAGGGCCTAACTCCACCACGTTGATCTTTAAGGCCTTTGATGCTACCCTCACAAGCTGCTTGGACAATGCTACTCCTACTTTCCCTTCTTCATCAACTTGCTGCATTACACTCTCGTAGGATTCATTTTCTGATCCGAAGTGAGTTCGTATAAGATGCTGGAGTTTGTATTTCGCCTTATTGATATCTTGCTTCCTGTTGGAGAGAAGAATCGCAGCCCCACCCATTCTGAAGATGGTGTTTGCAATGAGCATTGACTTAGACTTCCCTCTGTAACCATTTGGACTCACAGCTTCCAAGCTCAACACTAGGGCCAAAGAGTCACCATGAATCATCATAAGATCTTTAACAAGATTAACCGAAAGAATCCCGGCGCTGCAGCCCATACCGCTCAAGCTAAAGCTCTTAATGTCGCTCCTCATGCCAAACCGGTTTATGATCATAGAGGTTATGGATGGAGAAGGACAGAAGAGGCTGCAGTTAGACACAAGGATGTCAATACTTTTTGGATCTATCTCATGCTTTGAGAAAAGTTCTTCGACAATAGTGAAGAGGATCTCATGAGTTTCTTCTCTAGCTGCAGGGAGAGAAGCGTTTGGTGGAATCTCATGGACTGAGGCAGGGACACTCGCGTCATCACTAATCCCTGATCGCTCTAAAACCTTCTGCTGAAGATCAAGACTTTCTTGATCAAAAACACCGGATATGGTCAGATGCTCAATGAAATTGGAGACTGGAGCTCGCAAGAAGTCAGGAGGCTGATAACATGAGAAATCAATAAGGTATATAATACACCTTGGTTTGAAGAAATAGTAACCAAAGATTGCTATGAGGACACATGCTGATGCTACCAGGAAATGGTGAAAAGTCATAAAGGGTTGATCAGTGATAAGGAGTGCTTGATTGATGAAAGGAAAACTCGATTCCATATTTTCCAGAATCCCAAACTGGGAAAAAGAGAGAAAGCAAAAGATGGTTACAAATAGAGAGTTTCTGTTTTTGTGGCAAATGTTGATAGATTATAGTGTTTACCATAAAGGGAAAAAAAATAACAAAGTTTGTTGCATCACAGGGTAAGCATGTGAAAGGAGAGTCCAAAACAAGGATGAAATTCAGGTCTCGTGACCTATATTGAGTTTTTTTGCATGATTTCATGGGCAATGAACATCACGTGTTTGTTGAGTATAGTGACTTTGGAAGTCTCTGTTTCTAAAGCTCTACCTCTGTTTCTTTCTTTCACCAACTCCATGTGTTAATCATTCTAAGATCAAACTCTAAATTGTTCAATCTTTCAGAGCATAAAAAAGCTTGAGAGAAGTGAGAACCTTGACTTTGTAATTGGGGAGCCAAAGATCAGAATCTGATCATCAGNAAAAAAAAAAAAAAAAAAAAAAAAAAAAAAAAAAAAAAAAAAAAAAACTAGAGCTCAATAAATGAAAAATTGAGTAAAGTCAGTAGAGCTTACTGGTTTTTTTTGTCGCCGTCTCTCACAAATTCTTCATTCGATCTCTGGAAACGAAGAAATGGAGACTCCACACCCGAGACTCATCGATCCTTCAAAGACTAGAATCGGATGGATCGGCATCGGAATAATGGGATCAGCCATGGTTTCTCATATCCTCGCTGCAGGTTATTCCGTCACCGTCTACGCTCGTGATCTTCGGAAATCGAAGGATCTGCAAACCAAAGGAGCTCGCACAGCCAATACTCCCAAAGAGTTAGCGGAGGTGAGCGATGTTGTGTTCACCATAGTTGGAAACGCTGACGATGTTCGATCGCTGGTTTTAGGTCCCGATGGTGTACTCTCTGGTCTCAAACCCGGTGGAGTAACCGTGGACATGACTAGTAGCAAGCCAGGATTGGCGCGTGAGATACACGAGGAGGCGAGGCGGAGGGATTGCTGGGCGGTTGATGCGCCGGTATCGGGTGGAGACGCTGGAGCACGAGAGGCGAAGCTAACGATTTTCGCCGGCGGAGATTCTGAGATCGTGGAGTGGTTATCTCCCGTGATGAAGAATATGGGAATCGTGAGGTATATGGGAGGAGCAGGGAGTGGTCAGAGTTGTAAGATTGGGAATCAGATTTGTGTAGGAAGCAACATGGTGGGACTAGCTGAAGGGATTGTGTTTCTGAGAAGGCTGGTTTAGATCCCGTGAAATGGCTTGAGGCGGTTAAGGACGGTGCGGCTGGCTCGGCGGTAATGCGGTTGTTTGGGGAAATGATGGTGGAGAGGGATTATAAGGCGACGGGTATTGTGGAGTATATGGTGAAAGATTTGGGAATGGCGGCGGAAGCAGCAACGGCTATGCCTGGTGCTGCTTTGAACAAGCAGTTGTTCTCTGGAATGGTGGCAAATGGAGATGGGAAGTTGGGATTTCAAGGTGTCGTCTCTGTTATTAGGAGACTTAACGGCTTATCTTGATGATACTAGTGTAAACTAAGGCAAACTTGTTTTCCAATTTGGTCAGTAGATTTGGTTCTTGAACCAGAGTTGCTAATAAGAACATGGCGTTTTTTTTCCAATTACAAGGAATAACATCAAAAAATGACAAACATAACTGATTGGTAACAAAGGGGCAACACATCTATGGTAAAATGTAGCATTTGATAAGATTGCAAAAGGGTGCAAGTGTAACTACTTCTACCACCTATAACAACTTCTGTTAGCCAATCAATGATCTTAACCACGACTATCAAAGGTCTTACAATATACGAGAATCACCAACATAACCTCTATCGAGTCTCTTCGACTGCAACGTTAGAGTAGCTATAATCAAACCTCTCTTCCTCGGAGCCATTCCCTTTACTCCTCGTCCATGATACCTTCCATGTTGTATACAAGCTAATCCTGTAATTAACCATATAGGGTAAAGCATGAGTAAAGAATATGGATCTGCAATTTCCGGTCATTTTCACATAAATGATGAGAATACCTCTCAGTTTGAACGGTTCTTTTTGCAAGCATGAGGGTAAGGAAGACAGGGACCATAGCAGCGCACAAATGCTTCAGAGAATGGCCACTAATAATATGATGAGTCCAGCTATATATAGGCTTATCAGCAGCTTCTTCCACCTTGGCTAAGAGATAAAATCCTGCAGTTTCAGCCAATTGAATCTAGAATAAGAAAGCTTCAAAGTGCAAAAGCAAACTGAAGAGATAATATATCAACACAAACACTGATCACTAACCTGCAGCCCAGAGCCAATACGTAGAATGTGTATACATTGGAGGCAATAGAATAGCCATCAAGGGAATAACAATGCAGGGAACAAACTGTACTAAAGCATATGGTCTAAGGTCGTCGAAAAACCTGCAATAAAACGGCTTCTCATCTCAGCTTACTCTAACCTCAAGATGGTATCATTAAAAACCACTTGAAAGGGTTTGAAGGAATTTGAGTTACTACCTCCAATACAAAATGCTAATAAGGCCAGCGAGAAGCAAAGGAACAATGGAGTAAGTACCCTTATGCTCATCAATTCTCTCGATTACAAATATAGCCATGATTGATGTGAAGGCAATAGTCATCTAATCCAAAAAAAAAAACGAGTGATCAAAAACAAGACACAAGAAGCGAGTCTAAGAGAAAGAGAAAGAGAAGCGTACAGGAAGACGATCCCAGAGGAGAGTAGCATCGTTAGGGTGAAGATGATAGTAAGAAGATCCAAAAGCAACAGCAGCAACACCAACGTAAAAGCAAGTCCATCCTATTTTCTCACCTCTCAAACTGTTTTTTTTTTTTTTGAATCAAAATAGACACTAATTTGTTAAAATCTTGATTGAACAAAGAAGAAGAAGAAGAAGAAGAAGCTAAATTTGAAATGACGTTGAGAGCATTTGGAATCCCTGAGAATTAAAAAATCAATGAGATTTGAAAACCCTAAAATTCAAAAGAGAGGATTTAAGATGATGAGATTAAGTGTGAGAATGAAATATGTAATACCGAAATAGGAGCGTTGATCGGCGAAATCGTGGTAAGCCTGAGATTGAGGGATGGTGGGAGTGACGATCATTAGAACTATGAAGATTATAATCGCTGCTCCCCATGCGTACATCGTTCGCTTCTTCATCCTCTTCGATTCTTCTTCTCCTTCTACTTCTGAGAGAACTCAACAGGTTTGTTTTGTTTGACTCTTCAAACTTTTGTTGAGATCAGAACCTTTTTTTTTTTTTTTTATATTGGGTCGATGTCATAAATAAAGCGTCGAGGAAAATAATAAGTTTGATTTTCTCAAATTACAACAGGGAGGGCAAAACGGTAAATTCAAGTATGAGGACTGATGACGCATCGACTCTCTCTCCCCCACCCGTATTTCCAAGTTTGTCACAACATATTTTTTAATTTTAACATACACGATTGTACCACTATATGTCTGCCCATACACGATCTCATTTTTTTTTTGGTTATGAGAACAATGCTTAAGACTTGAGGAAAATAAAATAAAATACGAAGGTAGTTTTGTATTGGAGAGAGATAACGTTCTCTATGGAATCATGTCTCTCTCTAGACTCTAGTCAAGCTCAAATGTGCTGACAATGAACCTAGGTTAGACCGGACTCGAGTTCATACTTGCTCGAAGCCTAAAATGATTGCTTATACCGAGTACAAAAATTGTTGTATCTTATAGAAATCAACCAAAACATAACCATTACACATAAATATATATGAAACCGAGTTAAAATAATCTAATTGGGTTTCTATTAATTATCATAGACTCTTTTTTTAAGATTACAAGAAGTTATGGCCTTTGGTCCCATATTTTTCTAGGATCCGAGATAAACCAGAGCATATCCAAACTCGTGATCTTGAGGCATACTAATTAAAAAGGTTCTTTTAGCATAGCTAGGGAGATATAAAATAGCTTATAAATGTAAATATGGTTGATATGAGATTTCAAACACCAAAAACTAAACATGATCTAAAGCAATAAGAGGAACGATAATTGCGATATGCATCATCAAAGATATTCCATTGATTCTGTTACCTCATTATATTTTTCATTTGCATTTTGTGTTGTCACGAAGCGAAGAAATTATGTTCTTCTTTAACAATTTGATGTAGTCATCACCTTCACATGGCTTCTCATCCATCTACACTTTCCCATGTACAATATTTCGAGTAGTTAGTTTCTTTCAACTAGTGTAAAAACTATTATTTATGAATTAAGCTTAGTGGTTTTGCTTATCTAGGATCGGCCGTTGATAATACATGAAAAATATATGTATGTATAGTATATCATCTCACTCTATACAGTACAGAATGCCACACTCAGATTCAGGTCAATAGAAGTCCAAACATTAATCTCTGTCGCACCAATACAATCAAAATCTTTTTTTTTTTACAACCCATTGATTCAAGAACTTTATCATAAACTATCAATTAGTCCTATATACACATTCCTTTCTAACTTTATGAATTCTTAACATAATCCTCCCAAGATATGGACTCTAAACATGTATTGTTTGGAGAAGGAAAGTTACATCCTTACTTATATCTCTAAAACCTATATACGCTATGAATCTTGCTAACTAGCACAATGTCTATATTCTATACAAACATAAAATCAAAGAGAAATGAAGAAGACAAAGAGGAGACACACCTTGACATGAAAATTATAGCAAACCACCCTTTGCTCTCGGCAAACTAGAGAAGTAGAAGCACTTAAAATACTCAAACCTTGCACCTCCATTACATGAAGGAGGTTCGAGAACTCGTCTTCGTTTTCCTTCTTCAAGCATATCTGTACAACAGCCTCATAACCTGATTCTCCCAACTCAAGAACCAAGATTGCTCGAATGGAAGGACCTCGTCTCTCTAACTCCACAAGTTTCTGCTTTCTTAGAGTTAGCTCTCCAACTTCATTTTGCAGCTTGGGAATGTAAGTTATTGCATTATCGATGATAGACGGTGCAGACCATTTCTTCTGTCAATCACCAAGAAAAGTTATAGCTCACAACAACGTCCACCAGAAACAGACCTAAAAGTTGTAATCACAGGTTTTAGCTCTGATATCAAGAAAACCTTGGAAGAAGAAGAGTGATCAGGAAGAAGAGTGCCGAGAGTGAGGTAAGAGGCATGAAGTCTCATCCTCCTAAGACGCTCCTTGGCGTTATGGTCTAGTTTCTTTGCTGCAGCTGCACCACTTGAGGAGCCATCAACTTCATGCAAAATTGGTTCTTTCCTTTTTCTTTGTGATTGACAAGTGTCCTTCTCTGCGGACTCCTTCTCGATGTTTGTTTCTGCAGGGATATGCAAGCGATCATGGAGTAAACTGGATATTGAAGTCTGATGATTCGGCTGAGAAGACATATTATATACGACGACGGCAAGAGAAACAATACGACAAGAACAATATTACTACCGATTGTCCTAGTTAAACTCAAGAATTTGCAAAGTAATTAATCTCTAAACCCTAATTATAAGTTAACAAGATGATCATGACAATGATTTGTATGTATGTAGGTGTGTATGTATATATATGTGTGTGTGTGTAGGGGAAGGAGTCTAAAAGTCAACCCCAGACGAAGTAATAAAATAACAATGATAAACCATAATTTTAAATAATAAAATGATGCAAGATTAAACTAAAATTAGAAAATAAAAAGAGGTTCAGGGAATCACAGCTCACAGAGCAAGTTAATAGAATAGAAAAGGTCGTCTTGTATTTGCAGTACAGACAGAGTAAGAAATGATGAACCCATAGCGAGCAAGAGATATAAAAAGAAGAAGATAACTTCTTTTATTTTTTTCATTTTCTTGTTTTTGAGAAGAAGAAAAGTTGTGAGCTTCTTACCTGATTCATCTTCTCCATTGTGGTGCTTCTTTGTAAGAATGCAGAGGTTGTCATAGAAAAGAGTCGCTATGTTTTTCTAATGTAAGTCTCTCTGATTTGGTCACTTTGGTGTATGTGCGTGGGTCTTTATTATGCAGTACAAATTGTAGTACACAGTACACACATTTTTTTAATTTGTTTGTTTAATGTGTATAATGTATTTATGTACATCCCTAAATCTCCTCTGTTTTTAATCTTGTTTGTTTTGTTTTTTCATTATGTTGTTAAAATATTTGTGTTTAGTCAATAAGAGAGTGCTTTTATATCAAATTTTATATGAAAATTAGAAAGACTATTAGCAAAAATACCAAAGTATTTGTTATCAATTTTTTTCTTATTTCTTTAACAAAAAAATTATAACTTTTAATAAACAAATGTAATACAAACACAAATAATTCAAAACCAAGGTGGGCGGGCACCATTTAAGTTTCTTTAACAACAAATGAAGAATATGACAAAAATTGTTGAAATCTCTCTCTTGAGTTGTGTGTTTCTCTACTAGGAAAGACTACTACCAAATTGTGTACATGATGTAGATCTGAAGCTGATACTACCCAATTCTGTAACTGCCTCTAATGACACATTTGTAATACAGAGACAAGAAAGCTTTCTGCAAGTCATGGCTTTCTCACTCACCTGTTATCAATGGATCATCCAATTCCCAAAACAGAAATTGAATCCAAAACAATCAATTAACTGAGAGATTCTTCCCTTATTCTCTATTAACCAATTCTGACCTCTCCATGCCGGTACTTTTCATTATTCACGTTGTCTCTCTCTATTCCAACCATTCCTCCCTAAGCTTGACTGCAAATTCCGTCCCTCTAGTATGCGGCCAGCCCGTTTAAGGATACTGTCAGTCCACTCATTAGGCTCATACCCTCTCCGACATATTCTTTCAACCATCTCATATGCATCTTCCGCCTGGTTCATCACAATCATTCTCAACAGCATATTGTACGTGTATATATCAAGTGTATAGCATTTCTCTATAACTTCATCTAACCGCTTCAGTTGTACTTCCATATCGATGCGTCCCGAAAATAATCCTATCAACTCACCAAGTGACTTCATCTCAGGGATCTTTTCTTCTACATCTCTCATCCGTGTCCATGCTTCATACACCCCTTTGCTCTTCATTGCGTTATGCAAAAGAACATTACCGATGAAAGCTGTAATACGGCGCCCGCTTTTCCTAAAATCATTGACTAATCCAACTGCCTCCTCATACCTTTCTTCGTTGCACAACTTTTGTATGTTTAGTTCGTAACATTCGATACTAGGCCGCAGTCCTTCACTCTTCATTTCTTCCAAGAAATGCATCGCATCATCCAATCTATTTGCTTTACAGAGGCCAACAATCATAACATGGTAAAGTCTGTTTTTGATCTCACCTTTTTCACGCAGGTCATGGAAAAAGTGAAGAGCATCGGCCATTTTCTCATTTTTAAGATAACTCTGAAGCATGAGAATGTTTGAATCTAGTGTGGGCTTCATCCCATCTGTATCCATCATATCATACACTAGTCTTGCTAGTTTTGGTTTCCCTGCAAACCCAGCTCCTTCGATGAATAAGTTGTAGGCCTGAACTTTGTGTTCCCAAAGTGACAACTGGAACTCAAGCAAAGTAGTAAAAAAGTTTTTTCCACCACTTTCCATCTCACAAACACATCGAATAACATTTCGAAAGAGAGTACGGATCGGGGTGTAACCCTTTTCCTGCATCCCGATGATAAGTTCAGCAGCTATGTCTCCCCTCATTATTGTGATTGAGCCGTATATCAAGCTGATGAACATTTTGAAGGAGGTATCTACACCACTTCTATTGAATAGCTCATTAATCATAAGAGCGTCCTCCACTTTCCCAACATTGCAAAGGGCTGATATAATATTGCCACCAGCTATACGTTTAGGCAATAAGTCCTGTTCTGCGGCAGCAATAAACAGCTCCTTTGCCATGTCAGGCTTCCCTTTCCAACACAAGGCATTGGTAAGTGTACTAAAAGTCTTTCCTCCAAGAAAATGCCCTCGGTCCATCGCCCCCTTCAAGACATCATAAGCTTGTTCAACACTTCCATTGGCGCAAAGGGTATGAATCAGATAGTTGTAAGACGTGGCAGTAGGAGCAAAGCCAATTTCTGATCTCGACCTGTATAACTCGAGGGCTTCATCTACAAATCCGGCTTTGCAAAAGAAGCATAAAGCTGCATTCATCGTTTTCTTATTAGGTGAAACTCCACGTACCATCATCTCCGTCAGGATATCATACACACCATCAAGATCGTTCTCTTTCAAAAGTTGAAAGACCAAAGAGTTATACCTGAAAACTTCGAGTTCACAACCTTCTAAAGGACTAATTTTCTGCAAGAAATCCGCAGTGTTATTCAAAAATCCAGCTTTCATAAGAGCCTTAATCCAAATGTTATAAGCACGGTCCATATCCACTGTTCCCACCACTTTGATATCATCTAACAACTTAGTAGCTTCCTGAAATTTCCGTTTGGTACACAGAGCATCGACCAAAATGCCTAAACCAGAACCGCATCCAGCAGGATCATTGGGGAGCAAAGCTCGGATATAACCTTCAGCATCATCAAGTTTCCCTTGCTTGCACAACTTCTTCACCAAAATGGAATGCGTGACAGCACAAACAAAGCCACGCTCAGAGATCTGCTCGAAGATGACATCAACCGTATCAAAACACTTCTCCTCAACAAGTGCATTAAGAAGCACATGATACCCAAACGAATCCAAATCCAAACCTCGGAACCTCATGTTACCAAAATGCTGAAGAGCTATATCAGTACGACCAGCAACAGCATATCCCACAACGAGCGCATCACATAGACGAAGCGAATGGCGATAACCTTCAACGCCAACACTTCGATCCAAGATTTCAATCATAAGAGTCACAAGCTTAGCACCACGAAGGATCTTGAAGATGGCGTGAAAAGTAGCACGGGTGTGATGAAACCCAGGCTGACGAGCAGCCCAATCGAAGAATTTAAGACAAGAGAGGATATCGTTACGAGTGTGTGAAAGCACGTCGAGTACGAATTTCTCAGTAAGACGGAGTCGGAGGTCGGAGAGGTGGAGGTAGAAAGCTCTGTCATCTCCATCGTTAGAAGGAGTTCGGAGGATATCGAAGATTCGATCGATTAACTGGTGACTCTGCTTCACACCTCGATGCTTAAACCAGTCTTTCCATTCGCGGACTAGGATATCTCCGGGAGTGATTGAAGAAGAAGAAGAAGAAGCTCTAGAGGAGAAGGTAGAGAACGGGAAATGAGAAGAGATAGCGTCGACTTTGTTACCGGAATTGCAGTTTCTGAACGACGACGCAGAGAGCGATAGTATCCTCCGCCTGAGGAGCATCCCTTCGCATGATCTCGACGGTGACGCAACCAACACCGAAGGCCACCAAAAAACTCGTAAAACCCTAACTTTTGTGAGCCGGTCAGTGATCGCCACGTTAGACTCGATGTCGTGGCTTTTGTTGGCTATTTACGAAAATGTCCTTTTTCCTGAGTTAGTGAGAGAAATATTGGGTTCCCGGCTTTGTTTCTGGTTTGCTTCTCTTCTCCGTCGTGGAAAAGATGGGGACCAATCTGAGATCTTGGCTTTATCTCATTCTTCTCTTTTTCGTCATCGTCGGCGTCAACGCTCAGAATCGGAGACCTAAGAATGTTCAGGTGGCTGTTAAGGCTAAGTGGCAGGGTACTCCTCTTCTCCTCGAGGCTGGGTAATGTCATTGTTGTTGACATTTCTTACTTTTTGTTACTGATCTTTGCGAATTCGACAGTGAAATCTGAATTTGTTGTTGTTGTTGTTGTGAATAGAGAGTTGATTTCGAAAGAATCGAAGCAGTTGTTTTGGGAGTTCACTGATGCTTGGCTTGGTTCCGATGGAGATGATGATGATACTGATTGCAAATCAGCTAGAGATTGTCTTCTTAAGATATCTAAACAAGCTTCGACTCTGTTAGCTCAACCAGTGGCTTCTCTTTTCCATTTCTCACTTACTTTGAGATCTGCCTCCCCCCGGCTTGTGCTTTACCGTCAATTAGCTGATGAGTCTCTATCTTCTTTCCCTCACGGCGATGATCCTTCTGCGAATGGGTGCTGTTGGGTTGATACTGGCTCCTCTCTCTTTTATGATGTTGCAGATCTTGAATCCTGGCTCGCATCTTCCCCTGCGTATGCACTGACAGTTTCTCTTCNTTTTTTTTTTTTTTTTTTCGTTTTGGTTAAGCTCATAATTTGTTCTTTCTAAGCTGCATTTTTCGTTGGGTGCTAGTGCTGGAGACGCGGTTCAGGGGCCTGAGCTCTTCGACTTTGATCACGTTCATTTTGATTCAAGAGCTGGAAGCCCAGTTGCCGTTCTCTATGGTGCAGTTGGGACTGATTGCTTTAGGAAATTTCACCTCTCGCTTGCTAAAGCAGCCAAAGAGGTCTCTCTTTTTTTATGGAAACTTGTCCTTGATTGTTGAAAAAACGTATTTTTTTATTGGGCTAGAAAAGGAATGCTTTACCTTGAGCTCGTGGCATGAGTTTGAGAAGTTCCATCGTATGGGGTTCAGTTGTTTTCTTTTTTCTGTTACTGTCTTGATAAAAAAACATCAGGCTCTACTGTCCAGGGAGACATTTCCTATTGTCTATCTGCTTTTGTTGTGTGCATGCTAATTAAGCCTTGGTTTCCTACAGGGAAAAGTTACTTATGTTGTTAGACCAGTATTACCTTCGGGTTGTGAAGGCAAAACCAGACCCTGCGGTGCCATTGGGGCAAGAGATAATGTTAGCTTAGCTGGCTATGGTGTGGAGCTTGCTTTGAAGAACATGGAGTACAAGGCAATGGATGATAGTGCTATAAAGAAAGGTTAGTGTTAAATACTCAGTTATTCATTTCGCCACCCGAATATTGAAAGTAAAAGCCTATTTTTATCCAGTATTTTTTTTTTGGATCTTCTTTCTATCCTTTAACTATTTCTGCTACGAGTTTCAGGTATCACTCTTGAAGATCCAAGGACTGAAGATCTTAGTCAAGATGTTAGGGGCTTTATATTCTCAAAAATCCTGGTATGTTTAATTTGAAAAATAACCAAGAGTAATGTATACATATATAGAAAACCATTTCTTTCAAAATATCTCTTCATTTATTTTGCACGAATGTATGAATACTCGCAAAAAATAAGTATGTTTTTGTCGATGCGAGACGGACAAAGATACGAGAGGAATGATGGGAAAAGGATTTTTTTTTTGTAGTAGTAGTTAGTTGAATTTCTGTAGGGTAATCGTTAAGGTCAGTGCTCTTCTTTTGCAGGACAGGAAACCTGAGCTAAGATCAGAAGTCATGGCTTTTAGGGATTATCTCCTATCATCAACAGTATCAGACACGCTTGATGTTTGGGAGCTCAAGGGTAGATCTGCATCCTGAATGTTTGGCTTGGTTATGATAGAAATTAATCATGTGTTTCCTAATTTACCTTAGTTCAACAGATTTAGGACACCAAACAGCGCAGAGAATAGTCCATGCCTCTGATCCCCTGCAGTCTATGCAAGAAATTAATCAAAACTTCCCTAGTGTAGTATCTTCATTATCTCGCATGAAGGTATGTCATTGTTTTTTGATGCTGTGTTTACACTGCTGGTTGAATTTTTTTCTTGTGGTTCCTTTTATTTTAGATATGTATGGTTAATCGTGCAGCTGAATGAATCAATCAAAGATGAGATACTTTCAAACCAGAGAATGGTTCCCCCTGGCAAGGCTTTGTTGGCTCTGAATGGTGCCCTGTTGAACATCGAAGATATGGATCTATACATGTAATACCTTTTTGCACATTGTGTTACTTTGCCTTGGTCTGGGCATATTTTAGTGCAATCCATGATCCATGAGGAGACTTTTCTTTTTTATGGTTTAGCAAGCTGAAATTCTGATGTTTTTTTCTCATTTGGTTCTCTTCCCCAAGCCCATTTTTGCTTGAGTACACGACCAGACCTAGTTTCCCGTCTTTCTATCCACTTGCATTTGATATCAGATTGCATTGAATCGCTATTCATTTAGATTTCCGTTTTACCCTTTTCAAAAGGTAGCATGCCTAAATTGTTACTCTGGTTGCCATTATTCTGTTTGTAGGTTGATGGATTTGGCTCATCAGGAATTGTCCCTGGCCAACCAATTTTCGAAGCTTAAGGTACTCCTGTAATAATAGACCGAAATTTTATGATTTAGTGTTTCATTTTTCTGTTTTGCTGGAGATCTTGGACATACATCCCAATTCTTGTGAAATAAAAAGTAAAGTTGTAGTTTATATAACATAGAAGAAAAACTGGAACTATACAAATTGATAATTTTTTTTCTTCCTGTATATTCAGGACATTAAAATATGATTAGTCTTGAACATATGGATGTGTTAACATGTTTATGCAACTATCAGATACCTGTTGGAGCCATACGGAAACTTCTACTAACTACCCCTCTCCCCGAGCCGGATTCATATCGGGTTGATTTCCGTTCCGTGCATGTTAACTATCTCAACAATCTGGAAGAGGATGATATGTACAAGCGTTGGAGGAGTAATCTTAACGAGGTAACTAGTGCAGCTGCATCTTCACCATAAGTGAGGATACATGTGATTTAACTGTAAGCAAGGTGCCATTTGGAAAATAATATCTCTAACGGCCTGTGTTTCTCTCACTTTGTAATAAGATTTTGATGCCTGCTTTCCCTGGGCAACTACGTTACATCCGAAAGAACCTATTCCATGCAGTTTATGTCATTGATCCAGCAACTGCCTGCGGTCTTGAGGTAAGTCTTATATCTGCCCTTTCCCGGCATTGCTGTCCCTTTATCCCTTTTCCCTTGAGCTGACTATTGTTGGATCTTTACAGTCCATTGACACTCTCAGATCTTTGTATGAAAATCAAGTCCCTGTGAGATTTGGGGTGATTTTATATTCCACTCAATTAATCAAGACAATCGAGGAGAATGGTGGTCAAATCCCATCTTCTGATGCCCAAGTTAAAGAGGACATATCCACTATGGTATTCACTGTTTAGAATATAAATTGACTGTTTATCGTTTTTCCCAATTTTGAACTTTTTTGCCAGCAATAAGAAGCTTTTTCAGGGGGGTTAAGAAATTTCATGTTTATCATTTGCCCAAGTTAAAGAGGACATATTATGTTCATTTTTTTGTTTTTTTTTTTTGCTGAGGGGTAAAACTAAGAATGGATTATTTTCTGATGAAAAACTCCCTTTGCAGGTTATACGTCTTTTTTTGTACATCAAGGAGCACCATGGGATTCAAACAGCTTTTCAGTTCTTGGGCAATGTAATAGACATTAAAAATTTACACCAAACTCACAGTTAGAAGTGTCTTGAAACAATTATTTGTCATTTTCTGCTGTAACTTCAAGTATCCAAGAACGTTAGTTGCTAACATCTTCAGGTTGGTTAACAGATAAACACACTAAGGACTGAATCTGCTGATTCTTCCGAGGAGGACATTGAACAGGAGCACGTCGATGGAGCATTTGTTGAGACAATTCTGTAAGTACTATGTATATTTAGAATCATTATTCTACGATCGTAGATCTATATTATTTCTATCTCCAATTCTCCATAGGAAATTTGGATTGTATTTCTTAACGCTCCTAAAGTTTGGGTCTTTTATATTCTAGACCAAAGGTTAAATCACCCCCACAGGATATGTTGCTGAAACTGCAACAAGAGCATACTTTGAAAGAAGCATCTGAAGCAAGCTCCATGTTTGTATTTAAGCTGGGTCTGGCGAAATTGAAGTGTTCCTTTTTGATGAATGGCCTTGTCTTCGATTCTGTTGAGGTACTTTTTGTGCATCTTTTATAATTGTACATGCAAACCTTTTTTTTTTACTTTTTAATCTTCATCAACTTTCACGTCTGCATAGTAAGAGCTTTTAATATTCTACGGCTGTGATTTTCTTAAGTCTATTGAAAATTGGTTCATGAAGCTACCCCTTGTCTTTCCAGGAAGAAACTCTTTTAAATGCCATGAATGATGAGCTTCCTAAGATACAAGAACAAGTTTATTACGGCCAGATAGAATCCCATACTAATGTTTTGGACAAATTGCTTTCGGAAAGTGGTCTTAGCCGTTACAATCCACAGGTAGGGAATTTCACTGGCAGCATATCTTGTAATATGCTTATGTGTTTGTTCATTACTAATTCCAAGAAGTGTCTGCCTCTCGTATTTGCATTGTTTGTAGATTATTAGTGGAGGAAAGAACAAACCAAGATTTGTGTCACTGGCTTCATCGACTAGGGAAGGGGAATCTATGTTGAATGATGTTAACTACTTGCATTCACCTGAAAGTAACAAGAAATTATATAGTCAACAGCTTCTGTCCATATCCCAAATGTGTTATCTTCTTAGGAAAACTCACTTAATATATATCTTTATAACAATTCCAGCTTCAGATGATGTAAAGTACGTGACTCATCTCCTTGCTGCTGATGTCGCAACGAAGAAAGGAATGAAATTGTTACATGAAGGAGTCCGTTACTTGGTTAGTTGATGTATTATTAGCTTTATGCCTCGTTCTTTACACCCTTATCCTCGACCTTAAGTTGGATCCGCACATGGTATTGATGTTTCTTACATTTTCATACAGATTGGAGGTTCCAAAAGTGCTCGTCTTGGAGTCTTATTTAGTAGCAGCCAGAATGCCGACCCAAATAGCCTTCTGTTTATAAAGTTTTTCGAAAAAACTGCTTCGTCATTTAGGTATGTGAGTTTTTGTCTTACATGTGATAGGTAAAGTGTTCTCGATGATACTTTTGTTTGTGTCATTTCCTTACCTTCATCTCTGCTTGTTATGTTTGTTATCTAATTATTTGCAGTCATGAGGAAAAGGTGCTATACTTCTTGGATAAACTATGCTTGTTTTACGAGCGTGAATATCTGTTAAAAACATCAGTGGAATCAGCTAGCTCCCAAATGTTCGTTGATAAAGTCGCTGAGCTTGCTGAGGAGTATGGGCTATCTTCTAAGGCCTACCGATCTTGTCTCGCTGAATCGTTGGATGAACAATTACTTAAACGTTTGACAAAGGTATGCTGCTTTAAAAAATTCTAATATGCATGAAAGAATGTCGATACAAGAATCATCAGTTTTCTGTNTCTGATGCCCAAGTTAAAGAGGACATATCCACTATGGTATTCACTGTTTAGAATACAAATCGACTGTTTATCGTTTTTCCCAATTTTGAAATTTTTTGCCTGCAATAAGAAGCTTTTTCAGGGGGGTTAAGAAATTTCCTGTTTATCATTTGCCCAAGTTAAAGAGGACATATTATGTTCATTTTTTT
>NC_025700.1:17801242-17804188 GCF_000633955.1 Camelina sativa
TAAACGTTTGACAAAGGTATGCTGCTTTAAAAAATTCTAATATGCATGAAAGAATGTCGATACAAGAATCATCAGTTTTCTGTAAAAAGCAATGGTGTTAACAATGGTTTTGTTTATAATTGTTATGCAGGTCGCTAAATTCGTTTCTTGGGAACTTGGGCTTGAATCTGATGCAAATGCAATTATTTCAAATGGAAGGGTGTGTAAACCAACTTTTATCCTTTCCCGTAATTATATAGATTGCTTAATACTATTTACGTATTCTTAGTGTTAGTTCTTATATTTATGAACCTTCATCACATTCAATTATATATTTGACTAGGTGATATTTCCTGTCGATGAGAGGACATTTTTGGGCCAAGATTTACATCTTCTCGAGTCAATGGAGTTCAATCAAAGAGTAAAGCCTGTTCAAGAAATTATTGAAGGCATTGAATGGCAGGAAGTTGATCCCGATTTGCTGACAAGGTCTCTTGTTTTATGCTGTAACTGTTTCTCATTGTCTGCCAATTGCCAAACCAAAAAAAGAAATTTTTTAGTCGTAATGCTTTTCCTCCAAGTTCTTGGCGAGCAAAGCTTCTTTAGCTGCACATTTCTACAATTCTGTTCTTCTAGATATGGCTCTTTCTGGTTATTTTTATAGGCTTTATTCGCTCTTTAGACTGATGTTTCTTCTCATATTTTCTTCTTCAAGGAGAGATGTATGTTTTGACAATGGTTGATAAAATATTGGTTTTCCTTTTGTCGCACTTGCAGTAAATATTTTAGCGATGTCTTCATGTTTGTCTCATCTGCAATGGCAACACGAGATCGTAGTTCTGAAAGTGCACGATTTGAGGTGTTGAATTCAGAATACAGGTATGTACATTGGCTTTGTTAGTATTTACTTTTCTTTTCATTTTCTTAGGAGTTTAAGACTCTGCAACTAAGATGTCCATTTGTGTGTAGTGCGGTTTTGCTAGGAAATGAAAATGCAACTATACACATTGATGCTGTTATCGATCCTTTGAGCCTCACTGGTCAAAAACTAGCATCACTTCTTCAAGTTCTGCAGAAACATGTTCAGACGAGCATGAGGATTGTTCTGAATCCCATGGTGAGTAAAACATATACTGCTTACATTATTGTTTAGAGTACATAATTATTGTTCTGAGCACCTAGATGTTCTAAGGGCTTACTCTTCTGGCCTTTATTATGTTTACTGATACTCTTGCTGAGATCGATATCTTTATGATATAACCGCTGCCTTACTGATGTGGTTAATTATGGGTATTTTTCATGTGCATTCTGTTTCAGTAGTAGTTATTTCTTTTTGGAAGATACATATTGTTCATGTGTCTGACCTAGAGTTCTTATTTCTTATTGGCAGAGTTCCCTTGTGGACATTCCTTTGAAGAATTACTACAGATATGTCTTACCTAATACGGTATGTTATTTAAAAAGATCTTCATAAAATTATATGACGGTCTGGTATTTTGTCCATATTCTCTGATCAAATATTGATTCTGCTTTGTATCTTTTTTTCAGGACGATTACAGCAGTACAGGCTTTGACGTAGATGGGCCTAAGGCATTTTTTGCAAATATGCCATTGTCTAAGACACTTACCATGAATCTTGACGTTCCAGAGCCATGGCTTGTTGAACCAGTAATTGCCATGTATGGTATTTTCCCCTGAAATAAGAAAATGTGACTATGCTAGTCTTTTTGGCTTGAAATATTTTTAAGGCATTTGCTTGTTTAGTTCACTTATATTTGCTTATGCCTGACGTTTTGCTATTTTTTTTTTCTCTTCTGGATTTGTCCTTGTCCAGCCATGATCTTGATAATATTTTGCTTGAGAACCTGGGAGATACCACTACACTGCAGGCAGTTTTTGAGGTTGAATCTCTTGTTCTTACAGGTTAGCTTTTCTATACTTATTATAAAACGCTGGATGAATTTGTTCATGCTATTATTATTAACATAACTCTTGCACAGGTCATTGCGCAGAAAAAGATCATGAGGCTCCTCGTGGCCTTCAGCTGATTCTGGGAACCAAAAATAAACCGCATTTGGTTGATACCCTTGTAATGGCCAATTTGGGTTATTGGCAGATGAAAGTATCCCCTGGGGTTTGGTATTTACAACTTGCTCCGGGTAGAAGTTCTGAACTATACGTTTTGAAAGGAGGAAATGACGGGAATCAAGATCAATCCTCGCTGAAACGTATTACTATCGATGATCTGCGTGGTAAAGTTGTTCATCTAGAAGTAGTTAAGAGAAAGGGTAAGGAGCATGAGAAGTTGCTAGTTCCTTCTGACGATGATGATGGTGTGCAGCAAAGCAATGAAGTAAGTGCTTCTTAACTATAATAGAAGATATACATAAAAAACTATGGGTCCTTAAAAATCCTGGTTATTTATCCTGTGATGACGCTCTATTGTTTTAGCGACGAAGCTGGAACTCAAATTTCTTGAAATGGGCGTCTGGTTTCGTTGGTGGTCGTCAACAATCAATGAAGGGAGATTCCAAAAAAGTGAGTAGCTTTTGTAATCTAGACTAACTTGTATGATTGTTGTAAACCTGTTTCATCTCAATTCTATTTGATTCTAACATGTGGGCTACCTTTGCAACAAAATTTATCTTGTTATATCTATCTATCATCTTTTCAGGAGCATGAGAAGGGTGGACGACAAGGGAAAACGATAAATATATTCTCCATCGCTTCAGGGCATTTGTAAGAGCTATCATTTTTTATCTGCTTGACCACATAGATTGACTTAGATAAACTGGAGTACTTTTAAGTGCATCATTCACGCATATGAAAAGAAAAGAATTTATGGTAGATCTATGTCTGTATGTGGATATTCGTGTCAGAAGAGTTTTAAGTATATTATGTGAAGAAAAATTTATAAGAAATATTTTTTGGTATCGCTTCCTTTCTGATGCCGAGGCACTGCTTATG
>NC_025700.1:17804288-17805318 GCF_000633955.1 Camelina sativa
GGCAATGGATGATAGTGCTATAAAGAAAGGTTAGTGTTAAATACTCAATTATTCATTTCGCCACCCGAATATTGAAAGTAAAAGCCTACTTTTATCCAGTATTTATTTTGTATCTTCTTTCTATCCTTTAACTATTTCTGCTACGAGTTTCAGGTATTACTCTTGAAGATCCAAGGACTGAAGATCTTAGTCAAGATGTTAGGGGCTTTATATTCTCAAAAATTCTGGTATGTTTAATTTGAAAAATAACCAGAGTAATGTATACATATATAGAAAACCATTTCTTTCAAAATATCTCTTCATTTATTGTGCACAAATGTATGAATACTCGCAAAAAATAAGTATGTTTTTGTTGATGCACGGACAAAGATACGAGAGGAATGATGGGAAACGGATTTTTTTTTCGTAGTAGTTTGTTGAATTTCTGTGGGGTAATCATTAAGGTCAGTGCTCCTCTTTTTCAGGACAGGAAACCTGAGCTAAGATCAGAAGTCATGGCTTTTAGGGACTATCTCCTATCATCAACAGTATCAGACACGCTTGATGTTTGGGAGCTCAAGGGTAGATCTGCATCCTGAATGTTTGGCTTGGTTATGATAGAAATTAATCATGTGTTTCCTAATTTACCTTAGTTCAACAGATTTAGGACACCAAACAGCGCAGAGAATAGTCCATGCCTCTGATCCCCTGCAGTCTATGCAAGAAATTAATCAAAACTTCCCTAGTGTAGTATCTTCATTATCTCGCATGAAGGTATGTCATTGTTTTTTGATGCTGTGTTTACACTGCTGGTTGAATTTTTTTCTTGTGGTTCCTTTTATTTTAGATATGTATGGTTAATCGTGCAGCTGAATGAATCAATCAAAGATGAGATACTTTCAAACCAGAGAATGGTTCCCCCTGGCAAGGCTTTGTTGGCTCTGAATGGTGCCCTGTTGAACATCGAAGATATGGATCTATACATGTAATACCTTTTTGCACATTGTGTTACTTTGCCTTGGTCTGGGCATATTTTAGTGCAATCCATGAT
>NC_025700.1:17806903-17809597 GCF_000633955.1 Camelina sativa
TTGAATTTTTTTCTTGTGGTTCCTTTTATTTTAGATATGTATGGTTAATCGTGCAGCTGAATGAATCAATCAAAGATGAGATACTTTCAAACCAGAGAATGGTTCCCCCTGGCAAGGCTTTGTTGGCTCTGAATGGTGCCCTGTTGAACATCGAAGATATGGATCTATACATGTAATACCTTTTTGCACATTGTGTTACTTTGCCTTGGTCTGGGCATATTTTAGTGCAATCCATGATCCATGATGAGATTTTTCTTTTATGGTTTAGCAAGCTGAAATTCTGATGGTTTTTCTCATTTGGTTCTCTTCCCCAAGCCCATTTTTGCTTGAGTACACGACCAGAACTAGTTTCCCGTTTTTCTATTCACTTGCATTTGATATCAGATTGCATTGAATCGCTATTCATTTAGATTTCCGTTTTACCCTTTTCAAAAGGTAGCATGCCTAAATTGTTACTCCGGTTGCCATTATTCTGTTTGTAGGTTGATGGATTTGGCTCATCAGGAATTGTCCCTGGCCAACCAATTTTCGAAGCTTAAGGTACTCCTGTAATAATAGACCGAAATTTTATGATTTAGTGTTTCATTTTTCTGTTTTCTGGAGATCTTGGACATACATCTTAATTCTTGTGAAATAAAAAGTAAAGTTGTAGTTTGTATAACATGGAAGAAAAACTGGAACTATACAAATTGATAATTTTTTTCTTCCTGTCTATTCAGGACATTAAACTATGATTAGTCTTGAATATATGGATGTGCTAACATGTTTATGCAACTATCAGATACCTGATGGAGCCATACGGAAACTTCTACTAACTACCCCTCTCCCTGAGCCGGATTCTTATCGGGTTGATTTCCGTTCCGTGCATGTTAACTATCTCAACAATCTGGAAGAGGATGATATGTACAAGCGTTGGAGGAGTAATCTTAACGAGGTAACTAGTGCAGCTGCATCTTCACCATAAGTGAGGATACATATGATTTAATTGTAAGCAAGGTGCCATTTGGAAAATAATATCTCTAATGGCCTGTGTTTCTCTCACCTTGTAATAAGATTTTGATGCCTGCTTTCCCTGGGCAACTACGTTACATCCGAAAGAACCTATTCCATGCAGTTTATGTCATTGATCCAGCAACTGCCTGCGGTCTTGAGGTAAGTCTTATATCTGCCCTTTCCCGGCATTGCTGTCCCTTTATCCCTTTTCCCTTGAGCTGACTATTGTTGGATCTTTACAGTCCATTGACACTCTCAGATCTTTGTATGAAAATCAAGTCCCTGTGAGATTTGGGGTGATTTTATATTCCACTCAATTAATCAAGACAATCGAGGAGAATGGTGGTCAAATCCCATCTTCTGATGCCCAAGTTAAAGAGGACATATCCACTATGGTATTCACTGTTTAGAATATAAATTGACTGTTTATCGTTTTTCCCAATTTTGAACTTTTTTGCCAGCAATAAGAAGCTTTTTCAGGGGGGTTAAGAAATTTCATGTTTATCATTTGCCCAAGTTAAAGAGGACATATTATGTTCATTTTTTTGTTTTTTTTTTTTGCTGAGGGGTAAAACTAAGAATGGATTATTTTCTGATGAAAAACTCCCTTTGCAGGTTATACGTCTTTTTTTGTACATCAAGGAGCACCATGGGATTCAAACAGCTTTTCAGTTCTTGGGCAATGTAATAGACATTAAAAATTTACACCAAACTCACAGTTAGAAGTGTCTTGAAACAATTATTTGTCATTTTCTGCTGTAACTTCAAGTATCCAAGAACGTTAGTTGCTAACATCTTCAGGTTGGTTAACAGATAAACACACTAAGGACTGAATCTGCTGATTCTTCCGAGGAGGACATTGAACAGGAGCACGTCGATGGAGCATTTGTTGAGACAATTCTGTAAGTACTATGTATATTTAGAATCATTATTCTACGATCGTAGATCTATATTATTTCTATCTCCAATTCTCCATAGGAAATTTGGATTGTATTTCTTAACGCTCCTAAAGTTTGGGTCTTTTATATTCTAGACCAAAGGTTAAATCACCCCCACAGGATATGTTGCTGAAACTGCAACAAGAGCATACTTTGAAAGAAGCATCTGAAGCAAGCTCCATGTTTGTATTTAAGCTGGGTCTGGCGAAATTGAAGTGTTCCTTTTTGATGAATGGCCTTGTCTTCGATTCTGTTGAGGTACTTTTTGTGCATCTTTTATAATTGTACATGCAAACCTTTTTTTTTTACTTTTTAATCTTCATCAACTTTCACGTCTGCATAGTAAGAGATTTTAATATTCTACGGCTGTGATTTTCTTAAGTCTATTGAAAATTGGTTCATGAAGCTACCCCTTGTCTTTCCAGGAAGAAACTCTTTTGAATGCCATGAATGATGAGCTTCCTAAGATACAAGAACAAGTTTATTACGGCCAGATAGAATCCCATACTAATGTTTTGGACAAATTGCTTTCGGAAAGTGGTCTTAGCCGTTACAATCCACAGGTAGGGAATTTCACTGGCAGCATATCTTGTAATATGCTTATGTGTTTGTTCATTACTAATTCCAAGAAGTGTCTGCCTCTCGTATTTGCATTGTTTGTAGATTATTAGTGGAGGAAAGAACAAACCAAGATTTGTGTCACTGGCTTCATCTACTAGGGAAGGGGAATCTATGTTGAATGATGTTAACTACTTGCATTCAC
>NC_025700.1:17810715-17844995 GCF_000633955.1 Camelina sativa
TGTTTTAGCGACGAAGCTGGAACTCAAATTTCTTGAAATGGGCGTCTGGTTTCGTTGGTGGTCGTCAACAATCAATGAAGGGAGATTCCAAAAAAGTGAGTAGCTTTTGTAATCTAGACTAACTTGTATGATTGTTGTAAACCTGTTTCATCTCAATTCTATTTGATTCTAACATGTGGGCTACCTTTGCAACAAAATTTATCTTGTTATATCTATCTATCATCTTTTCAGGAGCATGAGAAGGGTGGACGACAAGGGAAAACGATAAATATATTCTCCATCGCTTCAGGGCATTTGTAAGAGCTATCATTTTTTATCTGCTTGACCACATAGATTGACTTAGATAAACTGGAGTACTTTTAAGTGCATCATTCACGCATATGAAAAGAAAAGAATTTATGGTAGATCTATGTCTGTATGTGGATATTCGTGTCAGAAGAGTTTTAAGTATATTATGTGAAGAAAAATTTATAAGAAATATTTTTTGGTATCGCTTCCTTTCTGATGCCGAGGCACTGCTTATGACAGATACGAGCGTTTCCTTAAGATCATGATTCTCAGTGTTTTGAAGAACACCAATCGTCCTGTAAAATTCTGGTTTATTAAGAATTATCTTTCTCCTCAGTTTAAGGTTGGTTTCTTTTTTCTTTGCGTACGCTTAAGATTGTCGTCTGTGTCTATTTATGTCTTCTTATCTCTAGATGCAAATTTATCTATAGTTTTTCAACCACTCTTAACTTAATGTGTATCAAATTCTACTCTTGCAGGATGTGATTCCACATATGGCACAAGAATACAACTTTGAGTATGAGCTGATTACTTACAAATGGCCTACCTGGTTGCATAAACAGAAAGAAAAGCAACGAATTATTTGGGCCTACAAAATTCTTTTCCTTGATGTTATATTTCCACTCTCATTGGAAAAGGTACATATGATCATATATCTTCATTTCTTTCTTGCGATTTTGATGCTTGCAAGATGCCACTATAAGGAATTCGACATGTATTCTGTAGGTTATATTTGTCGACGCAGATCAAATTATAAGGACAGACATGGGAGAACTGTATGATATGGATATTAAAGGAAGACCTCTTGCGTATACTCCTTTTTGTGACAACAACAGGGAAATGGATGGATATCGATTTTGGAGACAGGTTAACACATTAATCTGTTTTTTTTTTGCCTGTAGAAGTAATTTGGTTTCCTTACCCTTTACATTCTCGATTACTTTGAACAGGGTTTCTGGAAAGAACATTTACGTGGTAGGCCATACCATATCAGGTAAACAAACTAACTTCACTTGAACCTCAGTAAGTTGTTGCTTTTCCCATCCTTGATGTGCCTCGTATCTATCTGCAGTGCTCTGTACGTTGTTGACTTGGTTAAGTTCCGAGAGACAGCGGCAGGAGATAATCTAAGAGTATTCTATGAGACGCTTAGCAAGGATCCAAACAGTTTGTCCAACCTAGATCAGGCAAGTTTTACAATATGGTTCTCAATACTTAGGGCTGTAACTTTTCTTTGATGGTCACACTATCGTTTTCCTTTGTTTGAAAGCCTTTCCATTTCACTCTTATCATCACACCATGCTCTGAATCTTTAGAAAATTCTACTACTGGTTTTGACTTATCTTCTCAAGTTCTATGTTCAAACTTGTTGATGGCATGGCATTATCTTATCTTGTTTCAGGATCTTCCTAATTATGCTCAGCATACTGTTCCTATATTTTCACTTCCCCAAGAGTGGTTGTGGTGTGAATCTTGGTGTGGAAACGCCACAAAATCCAAGGCGAAAACAATCGATCTTTGCAACAATCCCATGACAAAGGAACCAAAGCTTCAGGTAAACGATGACTTTTCCAAAGCTTCCCTAGGAATTTTTTTTTTTTTTTTTTTCACATCTGCAACACTCATAAAGCATCTTTTGTTTAAACGCAGGGTGCAAGAAGAATCGTAACTGAATGGCCTGATCTAGATCTCGAGGCACGGAAATTCACAGCAAAAATCTTGGGTGAAGATGTGGAACTCAACGAGCCAGTAGCCGCTGCTACAGACAAACCTAACCCTCCTCCATCAAATGACATCTCGGAAGATTCAGAACAAGACTTGGAATCTAAAGCAGAACTGTAAATGCACGTTCCGGAAAAAGAGGAGAAGATAAAACCATGAATCATGGCTATTTTGAATTTGCTTAGATAAGGTTTCTAGTTTTTGTAGTTGCAGTTTCGTAGACAAACGACGACATCTCTCAGCAAAAACTAGACAGAAGATAAAATGAGAATAATATCAGTATAATGTTTTTTACATCAATCTCATCTATTTGTATTTGTAACATAGAGATTACCTTTTAACTAAATCACTTGGAAGACCCGTACCAAAATCCTAAATTGGATTTGAATTGAACCAAGCCTAAACCAACAAGAAAACTTAACCGAAATTCAAATTTAACATGTGTCAGTGTCTGTATAAATAAAGGCTAACACGTGTTCTTGGAGCAAAGCAACCTTTGGACACAGTTTTCAATTCACAGCAAGTTGGATCGATCACACTCATCAGTCTCCATCTTCATCAATTTGATTCTTCAAATTCTTGAATCTTCCATCGATTGAAACCCTAGATTTCTGCAATTGAGAGTGAATAAAAAAAAAATGGAGGGTTCGTCGACGATGATGGCAAGGAAGACATGGGAACTGGAGAACAACATTATAACAGTAGACCAACCTGATTCAACCTCTGACACTGTCTTCTACTACGACGATACTGCGCAGAGTAGGTTCCAGCAGGAGAAACCATGGGCTAATGATCCTCACTACTTCAAGCGAGTTAAGATCTCAGCGCTCGCTCTTCTTAAGATGGTGGTCCACGCTCGCTCTGGTGGCACTATTGAAATCATGGGTCTTATGCAAGGTAAGACCGATGGTGATGCTATCATTGTTATGGATGCTTTTGCTTTGCCTGTGGAAGGTACTGAGACTAGGGTTAATGCTCAGGCTGATGCCTATGAGTACATGGTTGAGTATTCTCAGACCAACAAGCTCGTAAGTGTGTCTCATCTCCTACCTACTTTGATTCCATCTGTTGTAGTTGAATGGTCTAGGGATTTAGTCTGTTCGTATGGGTTTCAAGAAGCTGTAAAGTTTTGATTTTTGTTTAGGCTACCGTTTTTAAGTATCTACAAGTCGAAACAATTTAATTGATTTTAACTTGACTTTATATAAAAGGCTGGGCGGTTGGAGAATGTTGTTGGATGGTATCACTCCCACCCTGGATATGGATGCTGGCTCTCGGGTATTGACGTTTCTACGCAGAGGCTTAACCAACAGTATCAAGAGCCTTTTTTAGCTGTTGTTATTGATCCAACAAGGACTGTTTCAGCTGGTAAAGTTGAGATTGGAGCATTCAGAACATATTCAGAAGGATATAAGCCTCCAGATGAACCTGTTTCCGAGTATCAAACTATTCCTTTAAATAAAATCGAGGACTTTGGTGTTCACTGCAAACAGGTATTACACTTTTATTCATCTTTTTCTTGATTTTTTTTCTCTTTGGAAGCTCCCAACATGACTTTTGGTTCTGGCAGTACTATTCATTGGATATCACTTATTTCAAGTCATCTCTTGATAGCCACCTTCTGGATCTCCTATGGAACAAGTACTGGGTGAACACTCTTTCTTCTTCCCCACTGCTGGGTAGTGGGGACTATGTTGCCGGACAAATATCAGACTTGGGTAAACTTTTTTGATATGGCCTAGGAGAAAAAAAATCATTTTCTCTCTCTCTCATGGTCTGCATAAAAGGTCATGTGTTCTAAATGTTTCTTGATTTTTACAATTGAAGCTGAGAAGCTTGAGCAAGCGGAGAGTCATCTGAATCATTCTCGCTTTGGAGGAATTGTTCCATCATCCCTTCATAAGAAAAAAGAGGTATGTGCAAGTGGTTCATCAAATATTAATTGCTCTGCCTTTCACATCCCACTTCTCTGGGTTTTTACCTCTCTAGAACCTCTACATATAGCTACTAAGATGATAGCTCTTCAACTTTTCTGGTTATTAGTGGTGATTTGTTTAGTTGAGAGGAGAAAATGTTGTCGAAGTTTGAACAGATAACAATAGAACATTGGAGAATGTTAATGGGTGTTGTGTATAGTCAAAATTATATATTCACGCACTGATGTCTTGCGTTAAAGATCTTGCTTGACGTGTGTTCTGGATCATTTTCAGGATGAGTCACAACTAACTAAGATAACTAGGGATAGTTCAAAGATTACTGTGNTTGACGTTTCTACGCAGAGGCTTAACCAACAGTATCAAGAGCCTTTTTTAGCTGTTGTTATTGATCCAACAAGGACTGTTTCAGCTGGTAAAGTTGAGATTGGAGCATTCAGAACATATTCAGAAGGATATAAGCCTCCAGATGAACCTGTTTCCGAGTATCAAACTATTCCTTTAAATAAAATCGAGGACTTTGGTGTTCACTGCAAACAGGTATTACACTTTTATTCATCTTTTTCTTGATTTTTTTTCTCTTTGGAAGCTCCCAACATGACTTTTGGTTCTGGCAGTACTATTCATTGGATATCACTTATTTCAAGTCATCTCTTGATAGCCACCTTCTGGATCTCCTATGGAACAAGTACTGGGTGAACACTCTTTCTTCTTCCCCACTGCTGGGTAGTGGGGACTATGTTGCCGGACAAATATCAGACTTGGGTAAACTTTTTTGATATGGCCTAGGAGAAAAAAAATCATTTTCTCTCTCTCTCATGGTCTGCATAAAAGGTCATGTGTTCTAAATGTTTCTTGATTTTTACAATTGAAGCTGAGAAGCTTGAGCAAGCGGAGAGTCATCTGAATCATTCTCGCTTTGGAGGAATTGTTCCATCATCCCTTCATAAGAAAAAAGAGGTATGTGCAAGTGGTTCATCAAATATTAATTGCTCTGCCTTTCACATCCCACTTCTCTGGGTTTTTACCTCTCTAGAACCTCTACATATAGCTACTAAGATGATAGCTCTTCAACTTTTCTGGTTATTAGTGGTGATTTGTTTAGTTGAGAGGAGAAAATGTTGTCGAAGTTTGAACAGATAACAATAGAACATTGGAGAATGTTAATGGGTGTTGTGTATAGTCAAAATTATATATTCACGCACTGATGTCTTGCGTTAAAGATCTTGCTTGACGTGTGTTCTGGATCATTTTCAGGATGAGTCACAACTAACTAAGATAACTAGGGATAGTTCAAAGATTACTGTGGAACAGGTCCATGGACTAATGTCGCAGGTTAGTAAATCTTGAAACATAATGGTGTTATGGCTTTCCCTTAAGATTCATGGATCTCACAGATTCAAATCCGTCAATGTTGTATAGGTGATCAAAGATGTATTATTCAACACAGTGCGTCAGTCCAACAACAAATCTCCCAATGACTTGTCGGATACAGAGCCTATGATTACATCTTGAAGTTGTTCTTCTTTCGGTCTCTAGTTTTGGATTTGAGCCATCGTTTGTTGTTATGTAGTTGTCATTTCATGTGTGTGTGTTTTTTTTTTCTGTTGTGTAAAGAGTTTTAAGGCAAATGAGAATGAATTAGATCTAGTAATACAGAAGAAAATTTTGGTCAATGTTGTCCTTGACCAAAATTGCAAACACTTGTTTCATCCACCACCAATGGGTTTATTTCGCATCTGGATAGAATGGCTTCAAGTATGTCTTCAAATTGTGTAATAAAACTCTTTTGGATTCAGGAATTAATGTTTTAAAAAGTAAAACGTTATTGGCAGGAGAGGATGAATGTGAGAGGAGAAAGAGGAAGGACACGTCAACAACATTGCATCTGCAAAAACATGATTTTGCATATGGACCTATATGACTACTAAACTCAGTCTAATCTTGTTTAACAATATGGTCATTGAAAATCAAAATCTTCGTTGTTCACTTTTCTTCTTAGTTCTTATACTCATAACTCGCACTGCTCTCTTCTCCCCCAATTCCCTCCCTTGTTTTTGTTTAGCTTAGAGGCAAGGCAAGAATAATAACTTACAGCTTTCAAACACCAGTCAGTGCCATGTATAAAACACTTTTTTGAGGCTGCCCTGACTTAACCTATAAGGGGGGGGCGCCTGGAAAATGTTGTTGGATGACATCACTTCTACACAATTATATCAGGAAGCCATTTATAGCTGTTGATAATGAATCCCACAAGGACTGTTTCAGCTAAAATAAGTTTGAGAGCGGTCCATTCAGACATTTGTAGCTGTTGATATTGATCACACAAGAACTGTTTCAGCTTAAATAAGTTTGAGAGTGGTACATTCAGAACTCGGCTTCTTGAAGTTATGTACGAATCTTTTGGGAACATAAAAAATTCTGAAACAGCTGCTAGGATTTTTTATAAAGTTTCTGTTTTTTTTTTGGTGTTCTTGTATGACAGATGCGGTGCAAGAACGATTTAGTCGGTGGGTGTCTAAATCTCAGAAGCTTTTGAGTGATGTAACCTCTCCGTTGAAGAAAAAGGGTCAGAGTCTTAAGGTTGAGCTTGAGGATCAACATGATGTTGAAGACTTGGAGGAACTTCTTACAGTTGAACAAACTGTTCTAAGTGATACACCTAAAGGATCTCTTTCTGTTGATGCTATTATCTCCATCGAGCAGTTTAGCAGGTTAGTGAGAACCAATTTCAACAACAACAGAATCATTGAATCATCCTCTGACTTATTGTTGCTGCAAAAGTATTCATTTTTATTTGACCCTTTTATATATATGGCAGGATGAATGGGATAACTGGGAAGAAAATGCAAGATATATTTGAAACACTTGTTCCTCCAGCTTTATCTACAGATGCTCGGTACCTTGTTGAATATTGCTGTTTCAGGTTTTTATCTAGGGACAGCTCAGAGTTTCATCCGTCTCTCAAGGTATCTAAAGTTTCGGATGTTTTACACGAATCCTTAAACCCATTTGAAAGAAGATAAACCAAAATGCCTCCAATAGCGTCAACAGTGACCTTCTTAACCGTTGAAGCATGTTTCTTCGTAGGAACCTGCATTCCAGAGACTAATTTTCATCACAATGCTTGCGTGGGCTAATCCATACAGCAAAGGAA
Source organism: Camelina sativa (assembly GCF_000633955.1). Lineage (NCBI taxonomy): Eukaryota > Viridiplantae > Streptophyta > Magnoliopsida > Brassicales > Brassicaceae > Camelina > Camelina sativa. The sequence goes on from NC_025700.1 coordinate 17,817,817, forward strand.
GAAATTCACGCAGTGATGCCTCAGAGAGACCTTTGTTTCAGGTATTTCTTAGACCTTTGATTTCTTTTGGCTTTTTATGAGGACAAAGGTTCCGTATTCCAGAACTGAATCTTATTGTTTCTCTGAAGGTTGGTAGTGGTAATAGTAGTGTAAACAAACAAAGTTTGTAAATTCAGTTAGTATCCTGCTCTTTGGTAAACTATGATTGAAATGCTGATAAAAGGTTACTGGTGTTGAAGGGACGGCTTATTGGGGAAGAGGCATTTGTTCGTATTGCTCCAGCAATTTCAGGCTTGGCTGATAGGGCTACTGTACATAACCTTTTCAAAGCTCTATCTGCTGCCACTGATCAAAAAGGCATTTCTTTGGAGACTTGGCTATCTTACATCCAGGAACTTGTCAAGTGAGTATGACATTTGCATTAATAACTTATCTTTTTGATAAATAAACATGAAGCCAACGTTGGTTTCCTAGCTGAGTATCTTTCCATTGTCAGAACAGAATACACGAAGGACGAAAGTCACACCAGACTACAGACCTTCGGCAGTTGTCATTGGAGAGACTTTTATGCATGGCCTCTAACAGGAAAGGACCTGTTTTAAAGTGGGAGAATAACGTTGCTTGGCCTGGAAAACTGACTTTAACTGATAAAGCTCTCTATTTTGAGGTATATGTAGCTCTTTATTTTCTAAGTCCTCTTGAGGGAGGGAACGAGCAAACACTGTTTCATATCTACTTTAAGAAATAAAGAACACTTCAGTTTTACATATACATTGCATAGATATGTCATGTTAGCTGGAACTAGTTGTTTGATTTAAACTTTGTGAACCCATCTCTTACTGGGCTGTTCTTTTAATTTTGAAATGAGAACTCTTCTCATGGAAATATTCTTTTCGTTTCAAGGTGTTTGAATTGTTTTCATTTTCAGCCAGTTGACATAAAGGGAAGCAAAGGGGTCTTGAGACTTGATCTCACAGGGGACAAGTCAACCGTGGAGAAAGCAAAAGTGGGGCCTCTGGGGTTTTCTCTCTTTGACTCTGCAGTTTCTGTTTCGTCCGGCCCCGGGTGAGTTCATATGTTCACCTAACTGATGTGGTTCTGATGTCTCTCTTACAGTGCCATATGTCTGGGTGGTCGTTTACATATATGCTCACCTGTAAAATGTTCATTTAGGTTGGCCACTTGGGTTCTGGAGTTTGTTGACCTAGGAGGTGAACTTAGACGAGATGTTTGGCATGCAATTATTAGTGAAGTTATAGCATTGCACACATTTCTACGAGAATTTGGGCCTGAAGAGGATGATGAATCGCTGTATCAGGTGTTTGGTGCAAAGAAGGGTAAGGAAAAGGCAATTGCAAGTGCATCTAACTGTATCGCAAGACTTCAAGCTCTTCAGTATATGCGGAATTTGCCAGATGATCCTATCAAACTAGTTCAGTTCTCTTTTCTTCAACAAGTAGCCTATGGTGATATCGTGTGCCAAACTTTAGCCGTAAATTTTTGGGGTGGACCACTATTGACAAAAGTTGCAGACACAGCCTACAAACGAGGTAATATAGCCAGGGCGTCCAGAGAGTCCAATGAAAGTTTTGATAGCGCGTCTGATCTAGATGGAAGTGTCTACTTGAAAAGGTGGATGAGGTCTCCGTCCTGGGGTTCAACTGCATCCATCAACTTTTGGAAAAGCTCTTCGTTAAGACAAGGCTTAGTTCTAAGCAAACACCTTGCGGTTGCTGATCTGACACTTGTAGAGAGAGCAGCTGAAACATGTAGAAAAAAATACAAGGTGGTAGAAAAAACTCAAGCCACAATCAATGCTGCAACCATCAAAGGGATACCTAGTAACATTGATCTCTTTAAGGTAACACTTTGTCTCCATTAGTATACAGATATTGTTTCGGAGGATTCCTATTTCTTTATGTTTAGACAACTTTCAACTCTTGTGTGCAATGCACTCGGTTTTTTAGTAATTATTTTTCATTACCCTGCAAATTATTTTACAAAACGTAAAATTAGTGGAGACTGACAAAATGTTGTTCTTCTACTTTTGTTTTTCTTTCCCAGGAACTCATTCTACCACTGAGTATAACTGCCACAAAGATTGAGAAACTCAGGCGCTGGGAGGAGCCTTACATGACGGTCTCTTTTCTAGCATTTGCATCAACGATAATATTCAGGTTGGTTCTCACACCTAGACATGTGATACTATGAAACCATGTACCTCATGCGCGTTGCATTCAGAATGATCCTTAGGTTTTAAGACTTGTAGTCGCATGTCGATAAGTCGTATTATCAGTGCTACTCTAAGTTGGATATTGTTATATCCCCATTGCTGCTTAGTAATGATCTGATACCGCTGAGGATACTTTTCTGCGCCCCAGGAACCTTCTGCAGTACGTTTTTCCTGTGTCTTTGATATTTTTGGCAACTGGGATGCTTACGTTGAAGGGACTTAGACGACAAGGCCGTCTTGGAAGATTGTTTGGAATAGTTACTATTCGAGATCAGCCTTCTTCAAATACTATTCAAAAAATTATTGCTGTCAAAGACGCCATGCAAGATCTGGAGAGCTACCTCCAAAAGATGAATGTAGTGCTTCTAAAACTAAGGACAGTTGTACTATCTGGTCATCCTCAGGTATGTTTTATTAACTGGATCAAGTTTTAAAGTGTTTTATTGACATGCCTTCTCTCTCTTATTAAGTAATTTTGGGATTGGGACAAGAATCGTTGATAGTGGTCGTGATAGATCACTATTATGTGGTGTTATATAACCTTGTTACATGATTTGAATCTTTTCTTAGATAACTACTGAGGTAGCACTGGTTTTGCTATCCATTGCGACGGTTCTAGTCATTTTCCCTTTCAAGTACGTTCTGGCTTTTGTTCTCTACGATCAATTTACTCGGGAGCTTGAGTTCCGTAAAGAAATGGTCAAGAAATTTAATGCTTTCTTACGAGAACGTTGGGAGATGGTACCAGCAGCTCCTGTCATTGTTTTACCGTTTGTAAATGAAGAGTCTACACCAGCAACTAAGGATAACAAGCAGCTCAGAAAACAAACACAGAGTGGTGATTGATAAAAAGTGCCAAATCTGTATTTCTAGTGGCATGTGCATGTTCTTAGATACACTAGAAGCTCAACAAGGAACAATCCTAGGAGCACCAAATATTAAATATAGTTGATGATGATTATTTAATGTATATGGAGTACAGAGCCCTATAGATGTTAGTTATTTGTTTATCTCTTATCCCACTACAAAACTATTGTCCAACAAGTAAAAATATTTTTCTCACATTTCTTACTCTTGATCTCCAAAATTTGTCAGCCTTCGGAGATTTACTATGATTAGCGTGGCAACTCTATCCTTTACAGTCTCAGATAACCTTCAGCTCACTATTTTCTTGATCTTTATCCGAAGAGGGTGAGCAACTCCGTCATGATCATGTCGCCTTGCGTAATTTTCTAGTCTATGAAATTTCACGCATGATGCAAACTTTTTGACTCGCTATGCAAGCAGCCGAAATGTGTGAGAGAGAGCCGTTACAATTTGAATCAGAAATTCCGGAAGATAACTCCTTTGAGTCACATGCAGCATGCTATTCTTAGGGTCTTTATATAACAATCTTCACAAGCTAATTTAACAATGAACACAAACGGACAAAAGATGAAAGTTCCTATTGGAGGATATGTGTTGATACTTGCCGTGATGGCTTCTGTTATATTACAGCAGCCTGAGTTGGTCACCGGGCAAGCTAGAATTCCGGCTATGTTTGTACTTGGAGACTCGTTGGTCGACTCTGGGAACAACAACTTTCTCCAGTCTGTAGCTCGAGCCAATTACCTCCCTTATGGCATCGACTTGAACTTCCGTCCTACTGGCAGATTTAGCAACGGCTTGACTTTCATTGATCTTCTAGGTAAGATTTAAGTTCATTTAATTTGGTACTGTTTTTAGTACTCTCTTTATCGTACTTTTAAACACCAACTATTCTGTGAAAACAGCTCAGTTGTTAGGAATTCCATCGCCTCCTGCCTTTGCGGATCCAACTACATCAGGCAATAGAATCCTTCAAGGAGTAAATCACGCGTCTGCAGCTGCTGGCATCCTCGATGAATCAGGCTACCACTATGTATATATATTTTTTAAGTTTTGTGTCATCACTTTTAGTTAAAAGATATGACATTCTTAAAATGGATGGAGGATTGATGGTGGTGTGTGCAGGGGGCAAGATTCACCCTGAGCCAGCAAATGGTGAATCTAGAGACAACACTGAGCCAATTGAGAACGATGATGAGTCCCCAAAACTTTACGGACTACTTAGCAAGATCGCTTGTGGTTCTCGTTTTTGGAAGTAATGACTATATCAACAACTACCTTATGCCTAATCTATACTCCTCCAGCTTCAGATACAGACCGGCTGACTTTGCCAATCTACTTCTCAGTCAATACGCTCGGCAACTTCTTGTATGTTACGTCAAACCTTCGTATGGGTATTATTATCCTTTACTCAATCTTCTAATAATCTTTTGAATCTGTGTAGACTCTGTACAGCCTCGGTCTAAGAAAAATATTTATACCTGGAGTAGCACCACTCGGCTGCATACCAAACCAACGAGCCACCGGTGCTGGACCACCTGGGAGATGCGTTGACAGTGTGAATCAGATTCTAGGCACATTTAACGAAGGGCTGAAGTCACTTGTTGACCAGCTGAACCAGCGATCACCTGGAGCCATCTTTGTATATGGGAACACATATAGCGCAATTGGTGACATCTTAAACAACCCAGCTGCTTACGGTAAACCTCCCTCTTGGATTATGGCTGTTATAATGGAGTTTCTTCTATGCTTTCTACTCTTAGAAAACAGGGTTTTTTTTATGGTGCAGGCTTCAGCGTAGTGGACAGGGCTTGTTGCGGGATTGGGAGGAACCAAGGACAGATCACATGTCTGCCAATGCAGAATCCTTGTCCTAATAGGAGTCAGTACGTCTTTTGGGATGCATTCCACCCTACTCAGACTGCTAACTCCATTCTGGCTAGACGAGCTTTCTATGGCCCACCTTCCGATGCATATCCTGTCAATGTTCAACAGATGACACTCCTTCGCTAGTTTCTTTTTGATATTGTGTTTCTCGGTCTTGAAGTTTGTATGTTATGATGGTTGAATCTGTCTTAAGTAGAAAGCTGAAGCCAAAATGTTTTTACTGCAAAATAACATATGTGCAAATGAAAACGGGCAGAAGCCCTATATGATTAGAAGTCTTAAAGAGGATATGTTAGATTCAAAAACAAAGCATGCCGATTTTCGTGTGCACCAAATTCCAGAAAAAAGAACATGTGCATTGTCAATTTACTCCGTTCCTACTACTCTATAAGTTCATTTATCCCACTCCTGCTCAATATGCTGAGGACCAGTCGTTAGATGTTGTGAAGTAGTCTTCTGCGTTCCAGTACCAACTTGATCTATTACGCGATCCCAACCCATGATGTGTGGAAGGGCAAACTGCACAAAATACAAAATCTGATTAAGATACAATCACAAACATCCTCTCCGTAAATAATAAACACTTGATCTAGATTCATGTGCTAAAAAATGACAGGATAGCAATGCTCTTTGTTTTTGGTTCTCGAACTGATATATAATAGTAACAGAACAGAGAAAATGCAGAATTAAAAAATCTCAATCTTACACTAAAAGCTGCCTTCATCACTGCAAATTCAGCTGTTGTGACAGGAACCACAAAACGGTCATTGGTATTGAGGATGTTATTGACAACGCCTGCAACAAACCACAGAAGCTAAGTATTTTATTATAAAGAAAGCCATTTCCTGCGGAAAACTGTTATCGCCATACTACAATACTACTAATACAAGTGCAAGCTTCTAAATTTACCAAACAGAAAGCTCCCGTAACTAACTACTTCAGTAGGATACAGACTGATGATCCATATCACACTAGTAATATTAATATTGATAGATTAGAAGCCTTACTCAATGAGAAGAAGTAGCCGCTACCATCCGCGTGAGGCTTAATTGACAATGTCTTCCTGACTTGACCAGCATTACTGAGGAGTCAAAAACATGTGTGTGTCAGAACATGAAAATGCTGTGTTAAAAAGCGAAAAATTAGCAGTAACATCATCATCTGTTGAAGCAAAAAAATAAAACAAACCTTGACTTCATGGAAGGGTCATGGAAAAACTCAGAGCTGTCTTTGGAACCCATGCTAATCAAGGATCCAACTTCCGTAGGTGACAAAGAAAACAACTGCAATGATGTATATAGCAAACAAAAATCAATTTATCAGACAAGAAAGAACACAAGTGAAGAAGATAAGAGAGAGAGAGAGAGAGAGAGAGAGAGAGAGAGAGAGCAAAAGATCAAAACCTGTTTCTGTCCCGAATCGTACTTACGCTCACCACTAGAAGGCATAAAAGTCATCCTCAAAGATCCACGACGCTCTATCCGAAGATTTCCTGACTATAAACAAAACAGTAAGTAATAATGTGAACCTAAAAGCCTTAAGATTAAGAAACACACACAAAACTAAAAAAGAAAAAGGGCATACATCGATTTCGGTGAAAGTGGGGAGAACAGGTTCAACAGAGAGAGCAGCTTTGCCCTTGAAAATAGCATAAGGTGCGAACACTCGACCACTAGGCTTTGCAGCATCTTTTCGAATCAAGCAAAACAAATTAGGGCAACCACACTTTACAACAGACTAAAACGGAACAAACCAAAGTTCTTACCTTTTTGACCAGAGAAACCACCTCTAGATGCAGAAGAACCTGACCAGCTTGCAAAACCACGCAACGTCGTAGCTCTCACTTTCTCTTCCAAGAGTGACTTACTTCGATCGCAAAGGCTCCTGCTTTTGGGGAAAAAAACAAACAAACCCAGATCAGAGATGGGTTCTAATTTGTGAATTTCTTGAGAAAAAAACGAGGAATTAGGGTAACCTGGAGAGCAAAATGCGAGCTTGCTTCATCATCTTCTACACAATTCCGAGAGAAACGACGAGTACAAAAGCGTCAAAGCGTCACTTTGGGGTTTCTACTGAGGTTTTGTTTTATGATTTATACCAAAACGGGTTTTTAACAGGCGACCCATATTTTATTAACCCGTTTCCTATAATTTTATCTTTTAACGGCCTAATGGGCTTTTCTGTTGAATTAGGAAATCAAAATCAGATTTTGGAGAAGACGAATCTGAAGAAGAAGAAGAAGAAGACTGTAATGGCGGATTCAAACTGATCTCAGAGACTCGAAAGGTAGATCTCTCGAGAATTCTGATTTCGTTTCCCTCGGAGTTCAAACATCTTCTGAATCCTAATTTCTTACGAAAGCTTTCACTGTAAATTCTTTGTATAGGTTGAGAAAGATCGAGCATTCTGGTTAACTTAGCAAGATGTCTGACATTTCCATTGACGCATTGGTAAGCTTGCAAATCGTTTTTCACATTCGTGATCTTTCGAGCCTATTCGTGGATCCTATATGATTTGTCGAATTTTGTCTCTAATTCGCGTTTGGTCTTCTATCTAAAAATTATTTTTAGGGCCAAGCAATGGGTGACTTTAGTAATCATGAGAAACATGGATTTGATTTAGGAGCATTTGTTGGGGACTTGGCTTTTGAAGAAGATTCAGGCAGGTAAACCTTCTAATGTCTTCTGCTTCTCTTTATTATTCTGCTTAGAATGATCTCCTATCGCACTTGATCTAATAGACATTACTCTTTTTCAAAACGATTTGTTGGGCAGTGAGGATATATCATTGGAAGGTCTTCAACAAGAACTAGAAGAATGTCAAAGTGATGAGGTTAGCTATTCACAGAACTGAGATAAAAAAATTTTGAAATCTGAAAAATAAGAATGTGGATTAGTCATAGACTCTTGGATCCCATGGATATGATGTCCTATTTTATCTTGTTTGTGTGTCAGCTCAGGTTGTTTCCAATATACTATCCAGTGGTGCCAAACTTAGAGACTATGCAAAAGGTGTAGAGAACAATCTACGGAAGGTTGAATTGGATTCAATTGAGGTTGCTATTTTCTCTTACCTCTGATACAATTGTGTCACTTGTTATTTTCTACCTGCCATGTAACATACTTTTTTCGTCTACAAGTTTGGGAATTTTTTCAACATCGTGAGTAGCTTACTTAAATGCTTTAACCCTCCATGAATACCCAGGATTACATAAAAGAAAGTGATAATCTACTCTCACTTCACGATCAGATTCGTGACTGTGACAGCATCCTCTCACAAATGGAAACTCTCCTCAGTGGATTTCAGGTATTTGAAAATTAGACATTTTATAGTTTGTGTGTGTGTTAATCTTCTTTATCCGTACTTTAAACTACGTATCTATATTTTCCTTGTAATCTAAATTCGCACTTTGCTTTTCAGGAAGAGATTGGTTCTATAAGTTCAGACATAAAGATTCTCCAAGAAAAATCAATGGACATGGGTTTGAGATTGAAAAACCGCAGGGTATAGCCAATCAGTAACTGCTATTAGTGTTGTCTCTTGCTGTTTCCACCCGTGACTCATCCAAATGCGCTCTTCTATTTGAACAGGTGGCTGAATCAAAACTAGCAAAATTCGTTGAAGACATCATAGTGCCACCAAAGATGATCGATGTAATTGTTGATGGAGAGGTATTTTTATAATCCCTGTTTTTATGTTACTTTGGTAGGGTTCAAATTTTTAGGATCTCTTCATGTTGTGTATATTGTCTTATTATTTTTGATGCAGTACGAATTACTGTTTTTTTGCATATGTTGTACTATGAAAAACGTAGGAAAAATAGAAAAACAACATGTCTAGTTAGGCTTTAGTATATGTGCAATGTAGTATAACTAAAATTTTTAAAATTATCTTCATTTAGTTTTCTTGCACCACGTAGTCCTTCTATCTGTATGTCCCCTGAGTACGTGTTTTGGTAAAACTGTAGGGGTGCATTTGAGGGTATTTTTATTTCTTATCTGATATTCATAGCATTTTCTTTATTCAGGTTAATGAAGAGTATATGAAAACGCTTGAAATTCTGAGTAAGAAGCTGAAATTTGTAGAAGCAGATCAAGCAGTTAAAAGCTCAAAAGCTTTAAAAGATGTAGAGCCTGAGCTCGAAAAGCTCCGGCAAAAAGCTATTTCCAAGGTTATTGATCTACTTTCTCCGTTACCTATAACCGAACAATTATATATTTCGTATGAGGGAGTGTGTAAGGTCCAAACAGTTACGTACCTATCGACTCAAAACAGACATTTGATACATACATATTTCGTGAAGTTGTTAATTGTTGGATAAATAAGTACAGAAAAATATGTTCCTGATAAACCCAACTTATTTTACCTCATTGATATGAATCATTTTTCCTTCACTCTAAAGATTTTATGGCCAGGAAAAAGTTGCCATCTGGGGTAAATTCATTGAATTTATAGTACTGTACTAATTATGCGTCATTTGCTTTTGTTCTCTTCCAATGCTGAAGGGCATGAACGTGATCATTCTTAATGTGTTCTCATGCAAGATTTTTTTCCGTTTTGCAGGTGTATGATTTTATTGTCCAGAAGCTTATAGCCCTTAGGAAACCCAAAACCAACATTCAAATTCTTCAACAGAGTGTGTTATTAAAGTACAAGTGAGTTATGCTCTCCAACCCATTTATTTGGTTAGACATAGTGAAACTACTATATGACAACATTTCCTGTCTTGCATGTATGTTTCTGTTAACTATTTTCTTATAGTTGTATATGTGGTTATCACCTTACAAAGGATTTGGTTAGATATCTTGCTTTGGATTTGCCTGTGTGATATCAGCAATGTTGTTTTATTTAACATGTTACTGGTATCCAGCTTGATATTATATTGCTTCTACAGTAAATTTATGTAAATATATACTTCATTCACCAATTACATTTTAATGATAGGTATATTATCTCCTTCCTCAAAGAACATGGAAAAGAAGTGTTTATGGATGTCCGTGCTGCATATATTGATACCATGAACAAGGTGATATTTTTTTCTTGTTTGATTGCTTGCACATCCTGCAACTCCTTTTTATAGTCTAAGTTGGATGAGAAAGGATAAACAGATAGATTTGTCTTATGTTAATCTCTGCAAATAGATAGATAGTGAAAACAACATCCAATGGCATGTTACATGCAAGTAGTTATTCTATTCGTGTATTCTCACTAGAGTTGGACAAAGCTAGTTGTTTTCTTTGTTAATTGAGCTGTGATGATTAAAGACTGTATGCAGGTTAGATAAAAAGCTGTTTGTTAGCTTAATCTTTCAATCGCTGTTACACCTAATGTGGTGTGAGATCTGATTTCAGGTGTTAAGTGCACATTTTCGTGCTTATATTCAAGCCCTTGAGAAGCTACAGTTAGATATAGCCACAGCATATGACTTGATTGGGGTGGAGACTAGAACCACCGGCCTCTTCTCCAGAGCAAGGGAGCCACTAAAGAACCGTTCTGCCGTTTTTGCTTTGGGTGAGAGGATAAAAATTATAAAGGTATTTGATTAATAGCGATTAGCATTCCTGATTGATTTTCTCGACCATTCTACATGCTCTAGCGAATTCATTATAAAATCTGAGTTGCCTTTCTGACTCTTTATACAAAAGATGGTGCTAGGTGTGCGTCTTTACAAAAGGATTAGAAGTATTATTAACGTAATATACACCAAGGCAGGTCCACTGCCCACTTTGATTTTTGGTTCAGATATATTGGTAATTGGTTTTAGGTTAGAAATTATAGGAATCAAATTTTTGACTCTTTTCAATTTTGTTTTTATAACAATATGTATCTGTAATATGAAGGCTCCTCAAATAGATGCAAGTTTTGAATATTTTTCTCACTTTCAATCTGGATCAATGTGGTTGAGTATCAAGTTGGTTTTTCCGGTGTAGAGGAAGTAAATCCAAAGTTTGTTTGGTTTAACCATTTTAGTTACCCCTATTATATTCTAAAAGTTTGTTGAAAGACTTAAGTTTCGGTATGTCTGCTGTAGGAAATTGATCAACCTGCTTTGATCCCTCACATAGCCGAAGCCAGCTCGCTCAAATATCCTTATGAAGTGCTCTTCAGGAGCTTGCACAAGCTACTTATGGATACAGCTACTTCTGAGTTCTGTTGATTTTCCGCCTTTTGTATTTATGTTACTGTCCCTCGCCGCTCAACCCCCTAATGTTATTTGTTTTCATTTTTTAACAGATATATATTTTGTGATGATTTCTTTGGTGAAGAGTCCATATTCTATGAAATCTTTGCAGGTAATTTCTAATTTATCTCCTTTTTGATTAACCAAACAATGTGGATATTGATAACTGTTTCAAAGCACATCAGTATATCTAGTACTCTTGTATATATTGATAAGTTAGTTACTTAGTTGTTACAAATTTGTTATGGTGTTGAGCTTTTAAAAAGTTATCTTGCCTTCTTCCGGATAAAAAGCTTAACCCCTTCAACTTTTGATATGATAATAAAAGCATTGTTTTGGAAATATACTGAACTTTCCATGGCACAGGTCCATTCTCTGTCATTGATGAGCACTTCAATCCTGTTCTTTCAAACTGTTTTGATGCTATCGGCCTGATGCTTATGATTCGCATAATACACCACCACCAGGTATTGACGCTAACCCAATTACTAGTTTATCTGTGTTTTGGTGAATCTCTTGGAATCAGGTAATCTTGTTAGCTTCCCTTTTGTACCTTTTTTTAGTGGCAATACATATGTGAGAATGCATTGAAAGTTAATGCTCCGGTGAAGTATGGTTAGATATATATTAACTCAGCATTGGAAGGAGGAGTCTTAATGTCTCTCGAGCTAAAGATTCAGATACACTGGTCTTAGGAAAGATGTTTCTAGATTACATACCTTCAACTGGTCCATATAGGCGTTCCACCCTAAGTCTATATTTTGCATCAACTGTATGATTATCTAGTATAGCTTTAGTTTCACTTATTTTCATGATGATGATTATCTAGTATAGCTTTAGTTTTACTTATTTTCATGATTCTGGCCTCTTGCAAGGGCCATGATAGTTTTTATGTCCACTAAGTGTTAAGCAATGCTCAATTTCCCTCCTTTTTTTACAGCTTATAATGTCTCGGCGGAGGATTCCATGCCTGGATTCATATCTGGACAAGGTTTATAACTCTCTCTCTTTTATTCTGTTTGATATACTCTTTTGTATATATGTAGTAGTTAAAGCAATAAAAAGGATTCATTATTACTGTGCACATCTGCAGCTGTTTTCACTTGGTCAGTATATGTGTTTTTTTTTTGGGTACAACTTGGAAGGTCTTGATAGATTTTAAGTATAAGCTAATAGATGTGGCTATGGTTGATTTCCTTAGATTTCATAGTCCTCTCTAAATGAATCTTTTACAATTTTTAAACGGAGCAGGTTAATATTTCATTGTGGCCTCGTTTCAAGATGGTGTTTGACTCACACCTCAGCAGTCTGCGAGATGCAAACATTAAGACATTATGGGAAGATGATGTTCATCCACACTATGTGATGAGGCGTTATGCTGAATTCACGGCTTCGTTTATTCACCTGAATGTCGAATATGGAGATGGGCAGGTTCGTTATAAGCATTGGCTCTGTCTCCAATGATATGTGTTACTGAGCTCGTGGCTTAATCATCGCGTGACATTGTCTATGACCCCTTGCAGCTTGATATAAATCTGGAGCGGTTAAGAATGGCTGTAGATGGCTTGATTCTCAAGCTTGCGAAGTTGTTCCCAAGGCCAAAGCAGCAAATTGTGTTTCTCATAAACAACTACGATATGACAATTGCTGTGCTGAAGGTGAGTTGAACCCTTGGCCGTCTCATGTTAAGTGCACCCTAAAATGCCTTTTCTGAATCAGTCAGCATATCCAAACTTTTTACGAATCAATATTCTATCTATTGAATCTGTCCTACCAGAATAATATTTTAAACTCATCTTCTGGTATTTTAGGAAGCGGGACCAGATGGTGGGAAAATTCAAATGCATTTTGAGGAATTGCTAAAGAGCAACACTTCGTTATTTGTGGTAAGGGCCAATGTTGCAATTTGATTTATCTTAACTTTTCGAAGTTTTGTTGCCTTTATAATTTGTGTCATGGTTAGAACACAAGCATGGCTTTGTAATAGCGATGTCAACACAGCCTCGTTCAAGTTTCGATAATGGTGACTTTTGTTTGGTCAAGATAAACAAAGACCGTGGAAAAATGCCAACATGTGTTATTATTATGTGTCCGTTATCTTAGAATCATGTTTTTTAATCTCGCAGGAAGAACTGCTGGTGGAACATTTCAGTGATTTGATAAAATTTGTGAAAAGTCGAGCTTGTAAGGAACTTCTTTCTTTCTTGTCCTTCCTTGCACACATCATTTAAGTCAAAATAAACCACTAAACTGTAAAATATGTAGCAGCTGAGGATTCAAGTTCAAATCCAGAGAGGTCCATAACAATTGCTGAAGTAGAGCCACTGGTGAGGGACTTTGGAAGCAGATGGAAGACAGCGATTGAGTTGATGGACAAAGATATCATAACTTCGTTCAGTAACTTCTTGTGCGGTATGGATATCTTGAGAGCTGCATTGACACAACTATTACTCTATTACACAAGACTCACAGACTGCATCAAGAAGATAGATGGTGGATCTGCTCTGAACAGGGATCTTGTCTCCATTCAATCTATCATGTACGAGATCAGGAAATACTCCAAGACTTTTTGAAAAAAAATAACATATGTGGCTGAATATGAAGAGTATTGTAAGATAAGTCAATCTTTCTAAGCTAGTGAATCTAAAGCGCCAGTATTATTGTGTTATGTGATATAGCTTTCAAACCAGTTAAAGAGTTCCTGTAATGTCTTTTGATACTGTTGTCCCACTTTACGGTATTTTCAGTGTATGGAAAACTTTCATGGGAATGTCTATCCACAATTCACTATTTTCAAAGGTATAAAGTTAGTGTAACAAGGATGAGAAATTTGAGAAAGGAGAGGACAGAGAATGCAGTTATTATAGCCATGGCTGCAAACTGAAACTTTTTACTGGTTAGAGAAGTTGCAACCTGATATTTACTTTTTAATCTAGTATAGAATTATTACAAATTAGTTTTTGAGATGTAATAAGGTTAAATAATATATATAATATATATAAAAAATTTTATGTTAAGTAGTATTTAATTATTTCGTATACACTTCAATTTCAATTGTTGTCATATAAGTTATTTTTTTTTGCTTTGTTGTCTTTTTTGATATAAAATTTCTCTTCAAAAAGATCTCTGAAAAGTTATTTTATTACTGTCAAATATTAAAATTTAGATAAAATTATTAACACAGATTTAAAGAAGGTGAATCCTAGCAGAACTCCCACTCCCAGGGGTTATTAGTTCTTATCGACAAGAACAAAACCTGCAAACCTGTATGAATTTTTTTAGGTCAGAGAGTGAATATATTATTTGAAGGCTTTTTTGGGTTTTTTTCCCGACAATATCTGTAAGAGAAAAAACGAGAATATATTTTCTGAGATTGAACCGTCATTAATTATCATCCCTAAGTCTTATATTCCTAATATATTCAATAAGAAATTAACGTCCAACAATTAACCTGACTTGGATTATAAGGAAGGTTGCTGAAATCTCTTTCTCACGATCGAAGTCGAAACCACAGGCCTCGTATCAAGTCGTTTATCGAAGGTGTTGCGTCTATTCTCTCTGGTCGTCTTCTATCTAAGAAGAACATAGGGTCAAGCTATGGCCGACTTCAGTAATCTTGAGAAACATGGATTTGATTTAGGAGCGTTTGTCCGAGACTCGGCTTTCGAAGATGATTCGTGCAGGTACGTCATGGTTCTTCTGTGTACCTCAATTCAAGTATATATGACAAATATATGGTTCTGCTTCTCTTTCCTTATGCCCCATGGCCATTCATAACATCGACTTTACTCTTTTCAATTTTTTTCTTGGAAAGCGAGGATATATCACTGGAAGGGCTTCAGCAAGAACTAGAAGAACTTCAAACTGATGAGGTGATGATCAAACTGTTCTTTTGAGTTACTCTGTACATGAATAGACTTTTAGATATACAAGGATAAGATCTCTCTATCTTGTTCGTGTGAAAGCTCAGGTTGTTGCCAATATACTGTCCAGTGGTGCCAAACTTAGAGAATACGCAAAAGGTGTAGAAAACAATCTACAGAAGGCTGAATTGGATTCCATTCAGGTTTTTCTATATATATATTCTCTTACTTGTGATACATTGTGGCACCTTGTTATTTTTTACTTGCGTACAAGTTTGTGTTATGAGTAACTTACTTGAATGTTTTTACCATCCATGTGAATACCCAGGATTACATAAAAGAAAGTGATGAGCTAGTCTCACTTCACGATCAGATTCGTGACTGTGACAGCATCCTGTCACAAATGGAAACTGTCCTCAGTGGATTTCAGGTACTTCACGCAAATTAGACATTTTTATATGATGTTGTGTGTGTTTATGGACTTGTGCTTGATAGGAGAATATGCTACTCTTGGTATACTTATATAGGTTCCTTTGTAAACTAATTATACCCTCTTTGCTTCTTTGTTTCTGTCAGGAGGAGATTGGTTCTAAAAGTTCAGACATAAAGACTCTTCAAGAAGAGTCAATGGACATGGTTTTGAGATTGTAAAACCGCAGGGTATAGCCAATCAGTAACTGCTATTAGTGTTATTATCTCTTTCTGCTTCCACCCGTGACTCATCCAAATGAGCTCTTCTATTTGAACAGGTGGCTGAATCAAAGCTAGCAAAATTTGTCGAAGACATCATTGTGCCACCAAAGATGATAGATGTCATTGTTGATGGAGAGGTATTTTTGATGTAGCTCTCTGTTCTGTTAAGGTGTCGGATTTGAGGATCTTTGCATGTGTTTCTGGTGCTGTGTAATCATATGCTGTACTCTTTCTTCAGGTGAATGAAGAGTATATGAAAACACTCCAAATTCTGAGCAACAAGCTGAAATTTATAAAAGCAGATCCCGCGGCTAAAAGTTCGAAAGCTTTAAAAGATGTAGAGCCTGAGCTTGAAAAGCTCCGGCAAAAAGCTATTTCCAAGGTTATTTGATCCTACTTTTTCTGTTACTTGATCCCTAAACAGCTTATGTATTTTTATGTTATACGTTTGAGTTCTTCTATGATGCCGCTGAAAGTATAGTATGAGCATTCTAAATTAATGTTCTTATGCAATATGTTTATTTCTGTTTTTGCAGGTTTATGATTTTATTGTCCAGAAGCTTATAGCCCTGAAGAAACCCAAAACAAACATTCAGATTCTTCAACAAAGTGTGTTGTTAAAGTACAAGTGAGTCATATGGCTCTGTAAAGCCCTTTGACTTGGTTTCACTTAGTGAAATTACTATTGGACAACGCTTCCCTAGCTCTTGAATGCATATATTGACAAAACTTTCTGCAATTTTAATGATAGGTATATTATCTCCTTCCTCAAAGAACATGGAAAAGAAGTGTTTGTGGATGTCCGTGCTGCATACATTGATACCATGAACAAGGTGATATTCTTTATCTTGTTTGATTCTTTATCTTTATTATATCCTTTATATAGTCTTAATTACACTTAAGTGCATCTTTACATGCAAGTTGTTCTTCATTCGAGCCTTTTGTCTCGCTAGAGTTACACGAAGTTAGTTCTTTACTTTGTACTTAGACTTTCAATTGTTGTAACATTTAATGTATTGTGAGATCTGGTTTCAGGTGTTAAGTGCACATTTTCATGCTTATATTCAAGCACTTGAGAAACTACAGTTAGATATAGCCACTGAAAATGACTTGATTGGGGTGGAGACTAGAAGAACCATCGGCCTCTTCTCAAGAGCTAGGGAGCCTCGAAAGAACCGTTCTGCCGTTTTTGCTTTGGGTGATAGGATACAAATTATAAAGGTAAATATTTATATTATTCAGTGATTAGCATTGCTGATTTTTGTTACTCCTACCTTCACTTGACACCTTTCTGTATTGTGATATCTCAAAAGTTGGTTAAAAGACTCAAGTATCACTATGTTGTCTGATGTAGGAAATTGATCAACCTGCATTGATCCCGCACATAGCAGAAGCCAGCTTTCTCAAATATCCTTATGAAATGCTCTTCAGAAGCTTGCACAAACTACTTATGGATACAGCTACTTCTGAGTTCTGTTTATTTTTCCCCTATTATATTTGTGTTATTTTTGCTCATAGCTCAACACCCCTTGGTTAATGATATTTGTTTTCATTTTAACAAGTACTTATTTTGTGATGATTTCTTTGGTGAAGAGTCCATATTATATGAAATTTTTGCTGGTAATTTCTAAATCTATATCTCTTTTGCTATACCATATTATGAGGATTTTGGTTGCTGTATAGATCCTTCCAAGATAGTTACATATATAATTCGATATGGTGTTGAGTAGTGTGTAAGAATTTTCTTGAATAAATTCTAAATTCTCCATGATACAGGTCCATACTCTGTCATCGATGAGCACTTTGATGCGGTCCTTTCAAACTGTTTTGATGCTATCGGTCTGATGCTTATGGTTCGCATTATACACCGGAATCAGGTATTAACTATGACCCAATAACTAGTTTGAGTGTTTTATTAGTGAATCTCTTGGAATAAGGTATTTTGGTTATCTTCCCTTTTGCATTGTTTATAAGTCACATTCTTATGTGATAATGCATTAGAAATTAGTGGTCCAGTGAAGTATGGTAAGATATTTATTACTTAATAATGTCTTGCAAACTAATGATTCAGATGTTTCTTGATTACATAAGTGTTCCACAACCTATTTATGCCTCAACAGATGATACTCTAGTATAGCTTATATTCCCCTTTTGCAAGGGTCATGATGGTTTTGTGTTTTAAGCAATGCTTAATTTGCCACTGTTTTCACAGCTTATCATGTCTCGCCGGAGGATTCCATGCTTGGATTCATATCTGGACAAGGTTTGTAACTCCTTGTCTCTTTTAGTCTATTTGATCTATTCTTAAGTGTATATTAACTTTCCAGTTTAAAGCAAAACAAAAAGATATTGTTCATTACTATTGTGTATATCTGAAGCTGTTTGACTTGCAAAACCTTAGGTTATATAGTCCTCTGTAAATGAATCTGTTAACTTTTAAAATTGAGCAGGTTAATATATCTTTATGGCCACGTTTCAAGATGGTGTTTGACTTACTCCTCAACAGTCTGCGAGATGCAAACATAGAGACATTATGGGAAGATGATGTTCATCCTCACTATGTCATGAGGCGTTTTGCTGAATTCACTGCTTCGTTTATTCACCTGAATGTTGAGTATGGAGATGGACAGGTTCGTAATGATTAATCATTCCCTCTGTCTCGAATGATATGTGTTACCTGGAGCTTGTCACTCAAAGTGCTTGACTTTGTCTAATGAAACTCTGCAGCTGGATATCAATTTGGAGCGTTTAAGAATGGCAGTAGACAGCTTGATTCTTAAGCTTTCAAAGTTGTTCCCAAGGCCAAAGCAACAGATTGTGTTTCTCATTAACAACTACGATATGACAATTGCTGTGCTGAAGGTGAGTTGGACCCTTGACCGTCCCATGTTTAAGTGCACCCATGTAAGTGAATCTGACCTACCATAAGAATCTGCTTTGATCATCTTCTTGTAATTTAGGAAGCTGAACCAGAAGGTGGGAAAATTCAAATGCATTTTGAGGGATTGCAAAAGAGAAACACTTCGTTATTCGTGGTAAAGGCCAATGTTGCAGTTTGAGTTTATCGAAATTCTATAATTTGCTTCATGATTATAGCGCAAGCATGGCTTTGTAGTAGCTAGCCTGCACCTTAAATTTGATGTCAACTCAATCTTGATTTTTGATTGTTCATATTTGCCTCGCAGGAAGAATTGCTGGTGGAGCATTTCAATGAATTGATCAAATTTGTGAAAACTCAAGACTGTAAGCAACTTCTATCTTTCTTGTCCTCAGTTCTCACACTCATCAATTAATTCAAGTAACCACTAACCTGCTGTATGTGTAGCGGCTGAGGATTCAAGTTCAAATCCAGAGAGCTCAATCAAAATTGCTGAAGTAGAGCCGCTGGTGAAAGACTTTGGAAGCAGATGGAAGACCGCGATAGAATTGATGCACAAAGATATCATTACTTTCTTCAGTAACTTCTTGTGTGGTATGGATATTTTGAAAGCTGCACTGACACAACTATTGCTCTATAACACAAGACTCAAAGACTGCATTGAGAAGATAGATGGTGGATCTGCTTTGAACAGGGATCTTGTCTCCTTCAACATTTTTACCTTCGAGATCAAGAAATACATTACAAATTTCTGAAAGATAAAATATGTGGCTGCTTATGAATCTATACTATTAAAGATGGCCAACTCTCTCCATCTGAGTGATACATCAGCAGTGAAGAAAGTGTCACTTGTCTATCCTCATTAAAAATAAACATACCTAAATTTAAAAAGAATATGAAACATCTTTCATGTCTTTTATTTTTTTATATCACAAACAGTTTTAATATTTACATAAGAAATTTAGAGACTTAGAACATATCCCAAGAAAATAAATGCATCACCAAAAGACAAAAAGACATCGGAAGTGAACCAAAGAGTCACTTCTTCCTCTTGGAAGATAGTTAAATAAAACTGTAGAATGTTGGTTTAGAAAAATACGGAAACAAAGAGGAAGATAGTTGAATAAATTCATGACTGTTGGTTTTCATATTCTAATATTTAGAAGTTGTCAAAAACAAAAAAAAAAAACTGAATGAAATTCTTATTAAAAACCACATTCTAAAGTTATATTCAAGAAATTGAAAAACTAATATGAAAGAAAGATATATATCTTAATTATGTGTATTAAAAAGTTAGCCAAACTGCAATTCTTGATAAAAGAAAATGTCAGTGTTTCATAGTATTTAGTTGAGAAGCTTAAATATGAATATATCTAAATACTTAAGCTTTTTTTTAGAATGAATGTCAACCAAAAAACTCTTGGTTACAAAATATGCATCCTTAGATCAAGCATTATAGAATGCTAAAGATTTATACTTTGTGTTTATTTAAACTCTTTATTTAAACTATGTGTTTCTTGTGCTTAAGATTTTTTTTGAATTTTTAGAAAAGAATTATAGAATGTTTAAATCTCTCAAAACAAAGTTATTCATGCATGTATATATTAATTCAATTACAAAATGAGTAAACGTATGTGAACTATTAAAATAATCAACGTCAAATGATATTTTTCAAGATTTCCACACTTAAAAAAAACAAAGATAAATTCTACATAAAAAAATAAATGAGTAACAAAACTGTTTTAAAAACGGTAAGCCATAACCCAATCCATAGTGCGGGTATTCATCTAATAGTATATAAGATATGTCAAATCTTTCAAAGTGAATCTTAAGCCAGTATGATGGATTTATGGGCATCACTGAAACCAGTAAGAGTTTCTCTATGTCTTTTGCTATTATTAACCCCATTTGTCTCAGCCTGAGTGTATTGGATACTTTCATGTAAATCTCCATCGAACAAATCTCTAGTGTTTAAGATTTGAGATATAAGAAAGGATAGGGGAAATTGATTAAGATGGGAACAGAGAGTGCCGTTGCCAATTGCCGATTCATGCATTGTAGGGAAAACTTTCCACATTCTCAGATTCTTCAAGAGCTGATTTCTTTTGGATCTCTCCTCTCAGAAATGTTTTGTTATTGCAATATCAAATAGGATTTAGTATTTAACTTTACAAGATCTAATAAATGATACAGTTTCACTTCGTATAGCTGAACCACTCTGACACATTGCTTGTCTGCAATCAATTCTAAATTTTTTTATTAATGGAGAACATCAAAGACCATAGAGGCCAAAACTCTCAATTTGTGATCGCAAAACCAGGACACAAAAGATTGCATGAAATGCATTCATAGGTTCCAATGCATTTTATAGGGAACTAGATGATTGTCCATGCAACTTGTGGATTCTGTATTTTTAGTTGTTTATAAATTTTTATTGATATATGATTATAATAGAATTATATATATATATACAGTAAAACTTCTATAAATTAATAATATTGAGACCAGAAAAATCTATTAATTTATAGAGGTTTTAATTTCTCGATAAATTAATAATTATTAATTTATAGAGAGACTTTCCTAATTTGTTAAAAACATTAAAAATAAGATTTAATGGTTATAACTAATATTTTTATAAAATCAATCACAATGAAAATAACAATTATCATGTTTTTACGATAGCACTCAAAGATTTTTATACAGTAAAAATATCAAAAATGAACTCTAATAAAAATTAATGTGTCAATATATACATATATTTGGATAATTTTATATAATTATTAATTTATATTATTGATGGGACCATATATTTACCAAGGATTTTCAAAAAAAATATTATTTTATTATATTATCGAATAGTGTCCAAAATTAGACTAGTCCTAACTTGGGACCGGAGAAATTTATTAATTTATAGAGGTTATTAATTTACCAAGTATTAATTTATAGAGGTTCTACTGTATATACATGATTAGATTTGATTTGATTGTTTGATATACATTGAGTATTGTTTACATTGAATTATATATAATATAAATTTTAAGTGTGATTGTTTGCAAATTAGTCATTTTTTTGTTCTTTAAAATAATGAATATATATAATTGTAATTCACAATAAAATCTTGTTCATCTTGTTATGAGAAACATTTTATTTTCCAAAAGAGTGGATGAAGACAACAAATTCCATGTTGCTAAAAATTCCTAAAATATATCTATTATGATTTACATATTTAGTATCTAATATCACATTTTTTTCTATAGAAATTTTTTCTCAAACGGATTTCTAATATCATAAAACTGAAAAACGTACATATAATTAAGTATTTTCCAACTAATTTCACCGATAAGATTTTGCATTTTATGTAACATCTTACAAATATTTTTTTAAAATATATCTATTATGTAAAATAAGCAAAACTAACACGATAATAAGCAAAACATATGTAAAATATAAGCAAACCATATATAAAATAATAAGAAATAAGCCAAATATATATAAAATATAATATTTTTATATGTGTTTTTATAATAAATTAAATAAAATAGACTCTCAAATGTCATACCATCTCATTTTTAGAGGTAAAACTCACCGAGATGGCCAATCATCATAATCAGAAGAACATAAGTCGACAGATACACCGGGACCATTGGTCCGGTGATGTAGCCAATCCTCTTCACCTCCATCAGAAAACCAACTTTTCCTCCGTGGTTCGCCGCCGAATCCGTTCTCTCTCTCTCTGCTTCTGCTTGATTTTCTGAAGATAAGGGAGTTGCACAAAATGGTTTATGAAGAAGACATGCAATTATTACTTATTAGTTGTTTGACCTGAATTGTTTTATTTTCTATATTATTTCTTATGTTACATGCAAACGGATAGACTTGAAGGATACGTTTTAGTAAATAGGAAACAGACTTTTTTTTGTCGAATTAGGATACAGATGGACCATCGCGTGCCAACATCTTTCCCAAAGTGGCAACTAACACACACAATAAATGAGACCATATGCAGACAATCACATGTTGGTAAGGGTGGGGGTTTGGGTACTCTTTCAGGTTTAGGGTCAGGTAGATTTATAAAAATAAGATCCATTCGGATATTTTTGGATTTCAATTAGGATTCAGGTAAACACCCATCAGATTTAAGTATTTTCAGGTTTCACCCAAAACCTCAAATTATATTTGGCTCTCAAATCAGATTTGTAAATTTTTAATCTAAACCAAAGTAAAAAAAACCCGAAATCAATCTGAATCCAAAAAAAATGAATTCAATCCAAATTAATTAAAAATGATTATAGTATAAAAAACCAAAGTTATCAACCGAAATTGATTTCATGAAAAGAAAAGGACAATTCTAAATAACAAAACACCAAATTTAGAAACCGATAATTTTTTACTTCTTAAAACATCAAATGACATCAAATTCAAAGTTAGAACTATATAATCTATCTAAATAACATATGAAGATTGACATATATTAAAATAAAAACTAATTTATCATATAAGTTGTAATAGCGATGATAAAATTATTTCTGAAACTTGTAAATTGATTCGATCTATTGTTAAAGATATATATAACTTTGGATAGGTGCCCGTTTTATTTACTAAAAGCATCTAGTCGAATATTTTTAAAATTCAAATTCGAATTCGGATCAGATATTTAAATTTTCAGCTTCTCGTATTTTGTCTAGTCCTACATGTTGACATAGCTCCGAGGGTACGTGTGAAAAAGAAGGATCCATATATCTGATTGGATCCGTACGATAACAACACGACAAAAAAACGTGAGATTTTAAAATACAACGTGTTGAAAGATGCTAAGGAGGTCATCACATGATGTCATGATTATCTGTTAGGGATAAAGATACAACCAGATTGTCTAGAGATGTCATGCTAAGAGATGTCATGATGTCATGATGTCATGCTAAGGAGGTCATCACATGATACAACCAGATTGTCTAGAGATGAAACACGTTGACGTTGTTCCACAGGAGCTTTAACAACGTGTTTAAACGTTTTTTTTTTTGTTAAACAACGTGTTTAAACGTTTCTTCCATCTAACCAACTTTTTTTTTTTTTCAACTAAAGAATAAATTCAAACGAACCAATGTTAGAGGAAATAGTTTACAAACAAAACATAGTGTGGTCATGCGCGCTTGGCGTGCCAAAGAGTCTGTTTGAACATTAAACTTACGAAAAACATAAACTAAAGAAAAATAAGAAAACTCCTCCCTGATTATTTTTATGTCTTCTAAATATGGTGCGAAAGCCGACCATTCGTGAGGAGAAGACACCATCTTCACCAAGTCGGAACAATCCGTAAAGAAAGTCACCTCCCGGTAATCGTGGCCAATCATGCATCGCATGGCCCAAATAAAAGCTTCAACTTCAGCGTGGACTGCACCGGTAATTGGTAGCTCCGAGTAACGGGGATGCTTTCTGCAAAGAAGTACAACACCATCCTACACCTGCAAAACTATCAGACTCTTTCCAGAGCCATCAAGAAAACACCTATAGCCGGAGTAAACCGAAGGGAGTGAAGCATTATGACCCTGAGTCCTGGAAGGAGAGACCAAAGGAGAGGAGGGACCCTCCCCTTCCACTACCTCCTCATGTGCTTGTAGCCAGGAGGTCGCTTCCCCTTCCGCGAGACGCACAACCTCATCATAGTGTTCCAGCTGGTTTTCGAAAACCTTGACATTCCACGCCTTCCAAATATACCACATAAGCCAAGGAAAAATTACAACCTGCGAACCCAGATTCTTAGACCCTAGGAAATGATCTACATTAGCGAAAATAGAGTGTGTCGGGAAACTCTGGGGACCAACAAGTACATGGGCTAAGGCCCAGACGTGACGTGCTGGTGGACATAGAAATATAGCATGGTTGATAGTTTCCTCCTTAGCCCCACATCTCGTACAACCAGCATCACAATGAAATCCCCTCCTTCTCAAATTTGCCGAAACCGAGATGCACCCCGTCAAAACTTGCCACATAAAGTGTTTGATCTTTGGTGGACAGTGGACCTGCCAAACCCATGCAAGGAGGGGAGTGATATCTGGTCCAGACCCGAAAGTCTGGAAGGCATTACACACACCGAGATGTGTTGTGGCATAGCCTGATTTGACCATGTACTTACCAGAATTTGTAAAGTGCCACCCAAAGTAATCCGCCCTCGGACAAGTACTTAAAGGGATAACCTCTATCAAAGCAACATACATCGGATCAAAATGCTCCAGTACCCGATCCGACACCAAGAGTGCGTCTGAGGATCTATAAACTGAGTCAAATAAAGAGTGGGGTCCATAAAGAGCTCATTTGATAAAGCTGGTCTTGGGGATTGAGCTGGAACCCAGGGATCAGTCCATATAGATATGGAGTCACCCAAGCCAACCCTTTTAGTAAGCCTTTTATTAACCAAAGATCGAGCACTTACGATACTCCTCCACCCATAGGAAGGGGAATAAGATCGTATTGGTTCCAATGGATTGGAATTCCTATAATATCTACTTTTGAAAACCCTGGCAAATAGTGAATCCGGAAACTCAATCAACCGCCAAAGCTGTTCTGCCAATAAAGTCGTGTTAAAATCATCAATATCCCTGAATCCCAGTCCACCCAATTGCTTATTGCTACACAGCTTATCCCAAGCTAGCCAATGCATACCCCCATTCTGACCCGAAGAGCTCCACCAAAAATTGGCAACAACGCTTGTAAGCTTGGAAGTGATTGTTTTTGGTAATCGAAAACATGACATCAAAAAACTCGGGAAGGCAGTAGCAATAGACTTAATCATAACCTCATTACCCCCTTTTGACAGCAACTTTGCCGTCCAACCAGTTCCCTAGATACGATCCCAGACCACCGAGTGTGGTTATCCCGACAATCCCCTGCATCTCCATCTTAGCATGTTCCTCTACCGTATGACCAAACTGAATGGAAGATTTAGCAAAATTAATTTGCTGTCCCGAGACAGCCTCATACTGCCGGAGAATCTCCATAACGGCAACACATTGATCCTTATCCACCTTACAGAAGAAACGACTATCATCCGCAAACAGCAAATGCGTAATAGGAGGACACTTATTAGCAACCTTGATACTCGTGATTCGCTTATCCACCTTCGTCTTCCGAATATTAGCAATCCAAACATCTGTACATAAAATAAATTAGTAAGGAGAGAGCGGATCACCTTGTCGTAATCCTCGTTCCGGAACAATCTGACCATTAGGTTGTCCGTTAATAAGAACCATGTACTCGACCGAAGAAACACAAAACATAATCCACGTAATCCATTTCTCCACGAATCTCATATGCCGTAGTAAAGCCTCCATGATACTAGGATTTTTGTGTGTCCTAGCAGGTTCAATTAACCTTATGCAGTTGTAATACTTAAGGTGTCAATCCAGTTGGGAAAATTTACTAACAATCAAAATGCAATCAAGTAGTCACAAGTTAAGCCAGTTTTAAAAAGAGTTTTTGTCTAACAACCTAGAGTGATGAAAAATGCAAAACAGAAATGGGTTCTAGAACTAGAAATGTGAATGTATGACAAGAAGCGAAAATGAATGAAAACAGAAACGAGAATAAGCATGGAATAAACAACAAGGATCGAAACAGTCTCAGGAATGCAATAAAAATCAGAAAGAAAGAGGTCTTAAGAATGGGAGTAATTATGTCGGTGGAGTATCCTAGTCTATAGAGTATTTAACACGCCACAAGCAAATCATCCCTAAACAATGACCATCACTTCTTAGCTAATCCAATCTCTTGACAGAAGCTACTCAAACTCAACCACTTCCAAGCCTAGCTCTCGCTAGAGAAACATGATCAAGCATGGCAAGAAAAACAAGTTCATTCATGTCAACAAACATCCTAGACAACTAATCTCTTAGGCTAGGAACGTAAGTATCTGGCACTAGTTGGTCAGACATTTCATCGAACACCTTTTGGATGCGGAAATGTCTAAAACCTAGTTCCAATTGATCAGAGAGAAACTAGTATTTCTAACTCTAGTCCAGAAGGGATCATACAAATCAAAACTTAAACACTCTACATCCTAAGATCCTCCACCTAATCTATCCCATCCTCAAGAACTACCACACTACTCAGATCCGGAAATCATCACCATAGATACAAACCAAAAAAACATTGAACAAAGCATAATAAGATAGACAAGAATAAGATGAACAACTTTGTAGAAGAAATCAAATGCAAAAACGGAATAAACGTGGAGATGTCGGATTACAAAGTCTCAGAACGTATTTGGTGGCTAGGGTAACCTCAAGAACAAAACGAAAAATGAGATAAAAGATGAGATGTCCCAGTAAAGACTTGACAAAACGTATTTATAGTACAACATCAAAATCCCTAAAACATAAAACGACAATATAGAACGTCGGTTTGGGAACCCTTCTCGGATGCGTCTTCAAAACAAAACCAGGACGTCGGTTTAAGAGCGTCGACCGAGTCGCATCGTGAGAGTGTCGATCGAGTTGGAGTCCAGGAAGCTTGATCGAATGGTGGCTTGAGACGTGTCGTCGGAGAGCTGCTGATCGAGTCACGTCTTGAGGGTGCTCAGGA
>NC_025700.1:17845011-17884821 GCF_000633955.1 Camelina sativa
CCCCCCCCCCCCCGGGATGTCTTGGTCGAGTCGCTGCTAGCATCCGATCGAGTGGGAGCTTGCTTTTGCGTGCAGGTCGAGTCGGAATTCAGATCGTATGTGCGTCAACTAAAACGGCGATAACTCATGAACCACGACTCCGATTGGCTTGAAATAAATGGCATTGGAAAGATGACTCGATTCGCTACAACTTTGGTGAAGACGTCAAAAGCTGAATCTCAAAGTAAAATCTTCACTCGACTCGATCAAAGACGTGGAAGGTTGGGTTGCTGAACTGCTCTCTTGCTCCCTGTTTGCTTTTGATGGTTTGGATATCTCCTAAAATACCTGAAATAACTCCAATATGCAAGATGCATGCAAAACCAATGCAAAGACTACCTAAATATGCATATTATGCAAAAGAGACTGAAAACAATGCAAAACATTGAGTTAAGAGAACATAATGAATGAGAAATGCATGATGAAAGAGTGTAAAATATACACATATCACTCCACTCAACCCCACTCAACCCTATCATATGCTTTACTCATGTCTGTCTTTATAACCATAAATTTCCCTCGACATGACTTATTGGTCCGCAAACCATGAAACATCTCTTGGGCAATCAAAATATTATCCGAGATCAACCGACCTGGAACAAAAGCGGACTGTGTCTCTGAGCCGATTTCACATAACCTTGGACAATACCTTATAACCAACTCTCTTGTGGTTTAGCTTTGACGTTCATTTTTTTGAATGTTATTGTTGGGAGTCTTGGGACCAAATTGACGTGACGTAACGTTTTCTATAAGAATAACTACAATAAAACTTCTATAAATTAATAAGGTACAGACCACAAAATTCTAATAATATGTAGAGGTTTTAATTTATCGATAAATTAATAAAATATTAATTTATGAAGAGATATTTTCCTTTTATAGTTTTTAATATTTTCTATTAAAAATAAGATACTTTGTTATATTTCATATTTTTACAGAATTTCCTTAATTTATAAATTCTACTACTGATAGATGTTAATAGTTTACTAGATTATCCATATGAAAAATAATAAATGTTTAGAAGTTCAGAGTTTAGAAGAAATTAATGTTACTATCCTTCATGATGAAGTGTAAGAAAATATTGCAGTATATTTAGAACCAATTACATATAAAAACAAAAACTATCGCGTCTAGGACGCTCCACAATTTTTGGATGCAATGTGAAAAAACAACACAAATTTTTTTTGATGCAATGAGAAAGATTATAGATGAGCTCCAAAAAAAATGCAGTAAGAGTTCCTCTATGTCTTTTGCTACTATTATTTCATTTGTCTCAGTATTTTCTCAGCCCTGAGTGTATCCACAAATCTCTAGTGTTTTAAGATTTGAGAAATAAAAAGGATGGGGAAATTGATTAAGCAGAGTTCAGAGAGTGCCGTTGCCAATTACTGCAAATTGATACTCTTTACTGGTTAAAGTAGCAATCTGAAGTTAAGTAACAAATATGCAACAAAGAAAGAGACTTCAGAGGCTCATTTCATTATCCGATCTCAAATCCTAAAACGATCAATATCAGTAAATACAGATCTTACATACCAAAACTAATTAATGATTCCCTGAGTTATAATATCCCCAGCAACTACACTACTAGGCAGTGGGAACACCAAAAAAACATCTACTTTCCCAGGGTAAAAGGACACCCTTCCTTTACAAAACATCCTCGTGATAAAGATGAAGCCCTAATCCAAATCTTGCACACGCACGGCGAAACGCCATTGCTTCAGCCTTTTGCACAGCATCACCATAGCCTCTGTCATCTACAGGAGTGGTACCTGTTGATTCCCTAAATATCTTCACAACACCAAAAACAAAATGTTGAATTAGCAAATGGTTTCAGGTTACAAGCGCAAAACAATGAACACATAACGGGCTCACGGATAGTATGCAAGAAAGCAAAACACCACCACTTTTATCAATTCATCTCTAAGGTCTATGAGAGTAATGATAACAGAATCTACAACCCGGAGTTGTTGTTTCCTCACAGTTGCTAAACATACACTCTCTAAGCTTGTATTGGCTTGACGGTGGTTTCATCACCTTCAGTGGATAATTCAGATGTAGACAAAGAAAAAGAACAACAACTAGGTCTCTCTATAGCTTTGCAGCTTATCGGACAAAAAAGCAAAGAACTCAACCAGAGAGAGAACCACTTAGCCTAAAGTTACAAATAAAATCAAACCAAATGTAAACGAAGAGGGAGGGAAAGACCTCAGCATCAGTGCCGTAGAGAGTCACACGATAAGCCACAGTAACATTTTTCCCATCAGGAGAGTAAGTGATACTTCGAACTTCTCCTGACCATTCTGAGAAAACAGAGAAACACAGACACAAATGTCAAAACATGAAACCCAAAAAGAACAAGAAGGGTTTAAATTAAAACAGACCTGGAGCATGCATATTCATGATCCTATTAACAATGTGCCTGAGAACCATCAACACAAGCAAGTATCAAAGTATGAGCACCACAAACAAACAGGGTCTCTCAAAATCAGCCCCAAAATCAAAAGAAAGAGATTACCAGGGGATGTATTTCATGGAGTACCCATCTTCAACTCTGGTTCGGATGACTGAATCTGGAACCTTTTTGTTAAGCTCCTTGAGAATCTCAGCGAGTGGTCTACTGATTCCTGAAGTTGGAACATCGTTTTCAACTTCAGAAGAGAATCTACGAACACCCTTTCCCATTTCCCTCGATACAGCAGCTGCTCCGCTCCTCAACGTCCATTTCGCCGCCTTCAACCGTAACCCTAACCCCGCCATTTTCTTTCGCCGGACAAAATTCTCAAAGGTCACGTTTGTTTTGGGGGCTCTCTGGTCTCTGATGTAGGGTTTAGTTAATTAAATCGTTAAATTTAATTAATTAATTAATTAGGTTTAAGTTTAACTTTTATTATTAGAAGAGAGCAAACGACGACGTAGCGAGGGTTGTTGTCTTCTCGAACCAGATTCATCAATTACCTCTCTCTCTCTCTCTCTCTCTCTCGCTCTTGGCGTCTGTGTTCTTCTTTGCCCAGTGAGTTTAATCTAATCTCTGTTATGATTGCTTTTGGGACTTTTTGCAACTTCTCTTATTCAATCCCATCAATTTCCACAGAGAAAGTTCGAGTTTTTTTTTTTCTTTCTTTTTGCTTCTTCCCCAATTCTTATATTTTGTGCAATGAACTCTATCTGCAGAACAGGCTCAAGTAAAGAAAGAACAAAACTTATGGATTCATCGGATAAATGGGAAATTATCCATATACCTGAAAAGCCTGCATTGTCACCTGACCATCAGCCAACTGGTATGATTCAATCTCAAAGGCTTCTCCTTTTGGATTTTTTTTAGTCTATCAAAGGTTCTTTTTTGAAACTTCTTGTGTGTGTGTTGTNATTTAAACTTCTTTCTTGTCTGTGTGTTGTTTGTTCACAGTGAAGGTATATGCGAGTCTAATAAAACCCAAATTTGCCAATACAATAGTAAGGTTTGTCACTCTTTATTCTTTGATTAAATTTTGCAGCTGCTCTGCATAACTGTAATCTCATGAGTGAATTTGTTGACTCTGGTATGATTAGGCATTTATGTAAGATTGCTCCTTTAGAAGATCTTCGTCATGTTAAGAGAGTGAAGAAGAAGATTCTTCCTGATAGAGGTATCTCATTGTTAGTTTTTTTTGTTGGCGTGGTGGTGACTGAATATTGATACACCATAACATAAAAATTATGAGGTTTTGATTGTAATGCTTATTGGACAGGTGAAACTCAGTTGACTGTCATCTTATGTCTAGCACCTGAGCGTCACGATCATTTGAATGATAGTATACCACCTGATGTACAGAAACTCGTTGATCCCTATGAGTTGAGTCCTTTTATTACAGAAGTAGGTGTTTCTTTTTTTTCTCTTTTCTCACCGCAATTTTCTTCAAGGATTTTGTACATTTTGATTCCAAGTCAAAGATTTCTGCTATAATTATGATAGGTATGCAAATATGCCGCAGTGTCCAAAGAAGAGTGGGAAGAACAGAGTAAGATATGGCCAACTTCATTTCACCCTCCAACCTAGTAAGCTCCATGTCTTTTTTGTTTGATTTTGGTTTCTTGGATCTTGTTTGTAACCAAAGGACTCTACATTATCGGTCTTGTCTTTTTAATATCTAATAAGCTTTAGTCGTTCTAGATTAATCCTACTTCTTGATGATTTCTACTAGTGCTCTTATCTGCATTGTGATAGCAATATATGTCTTTGTTTATTGTGCAAAAGTCAATGAATTTTTTACTTTTGCATTTGGCAATGACAGCAATATAGATGGCATCGGTGGGTTCAGCGAGGAGGATACACAATCGATCTGCAAGTTCATGAGAGTTGTTATTGATATGGCAGTATCTGGTCATAAACCAGTAAGTATTTACCATTGATCTACATAACGTCGATATGAAATTTTAGACAATAGACCAGGCTCTCCTAATCATCTGTTTACCATGGTTTCATTACATAGAAATTGATCTCAGTTTACCACATTTCTAATGTACTTTTCAGCTTGTAAATGCTGCAGTGATAGTCGATCCCTCAGTTAGGCGAATAATAGCTAGTGAAACTGATCAAGTATATGCTTCGTCTGGCGACAACACTAGCACTGAGACTAGCCCCTATAAGGAAACGGGGGATATATGCTTAAATGACACACTTGAAAAACAGAATGGTTCATTGTCTGCTGTTGCTTGTCTGAATCTCTGGAACTGGAGTTTACAGCCGCATGACACTGAAAATTGTAGCCTGTGGCATCCTCTTAGGCATGCTTCCATGGTTGCCATTGAATCTTCTTCTGCCAGAGATAGACATCTGTTTCCCAATTCATCCGAGATTTTTGGTCAGGATCACGTTCAGCCCTCAAATATGGATTCTCCGGCTAAAAAGCAGAAAACAAGCAGTCAGGGTCCAGACGTAAGTTCATTCCAACCAAGATTCTTTAGTCTCCTCCACGTGCTTTGACTAGTACAGAATTCTCTCTTACACTTTTGAGCTACTGATAGGTCCAAATTGACAGCGGAGAAGAGACTCTTAGAAATCCTTCAATGGAAAGGCCGTACCTCTGCACTGGTTATGACATTTTCCTCCTGTTGGAGCCTTGTACAATGTGAGTTTCTACATACATTACCCTTCTAACATCCGCAAGTAAGTAAATCTAATAAAATGCGTGATATGTTCCCAAGGTGTGCTATGGCCCTTGTGCATCAAAGAATAAAGCGGATTTTCTATGCTTTTCCAAACCCTACGGCAGGTGGTCTCGGGAGTGTTCATAGACTTCAAGGGGAAAAGAGTTTGAACCATCATTATGCAGTGTTTAGAGTTTTGCTGCCTGATGACGCCCTTAGACAATTGGCCACAGTCTAATGCATTGTTGTAGTTGAGTAATAATTGTATTACAGGTTCTGAGTAAGAAAGCTGATTCTTTGTTCTTGTTCTTTCCAAGAATCCAAAATCTTATTGAGTTATATGTATACTATCAATGTTAGTCAACACAAATCATTTTGTTCTAAGTGCAATTTGCTAACCACTTAAAAGATCAAAGAGAGAGAGAGAGAAGCTTAATTCCTGAAAAGGCTTGTTTAAATTGGTATGTAATGAAGTCTGAATTTGTACTTACAGACTACAATAAACTAAAACCATCTTGGTCGGATATTGTCTAGAGAGGAGGAATCAGAGATCAGCTTTTCCAGGATATCAAGGGAAATGGATAACATCTCTGATGTTGTCAATTCCTGTAGCGAACAGAATCATACGTTCGAAGCCAAGTCCAAATCCACAATGCTTCACTGTTCCATAACGACGCAAGTCAACGTACCACTCATATGGCTCAATTGGTAGACCTATCTCCTAGATCCTGTTACATAAGACTACAGGTTTTGCTTCATAAAACTTTTATGATAAAAGAGTCAAAATATTGAATGTGTTTCACTTTCACATACCTCTGTTTGGCTCTGAGGCCAAGTCGACTCCCCACTCCACTTTGTTATCAAATTCCTTTCCTTCAGCTACAGTTTTCTCAAGTACCTCTATTGCTTTAGCGGATACTTAGTCGGATCCACCCGTTCCCACATCAATTCTCAATGGCCAAAGTTAAGCTCAATGCTCTGCTTCACACCTCTTTACCTTCGGGAGGAATCTTCAAAACTCCATCAACAGTAACACAAGTTCCCGTCGCAACCAACTTTGAGAGATGTAAAGAGAAGAATCAACCATAAGTAAAAGCAAAAGTACCTTTCCCTTGTAAAAGAAACTTGATATGGATTTTGCTTCATAAACTCGTAGTTTCCCTCAGGTTAGGGTTTTTTTTTTTTATCAATTGCTGAACCTTACTTGCTACGCGCGTTTACTACCCAAGGTGTGACCTTTGAAATGGAGATTTTTTTTTTTTTTTTTTTACTTCATTATACATTACTTTCATTATACATTACTTTTGAAAAGAGGTTGTCAGTACAGATGAGCTAATGGCGACAGTTTATTATATTTCTGAAATTTCGTACCACTCATATGGCTCAATTGGTAGACATATCACCTATCTCCTCGATCATAAAAGAGCCAAAATATTGAATGTGTTTCACTTTCACATACCTTTTTATGATCGTTTAAATGGAGTTAGGTGCCTTTTAAAGGAGAGTTAATTATAAATAAATATTTAATTTGTTTTTACTTAAAAGAAAAAGAATACCAAGTGGCCCAATCAAAATTCACATGATTTGGTAGTTTTGTTCGTTTTGTTGATATAAACCTAACACTCACACATAATATTTCAAATTGAAATTATTATTTTTAAAAGTGACAAACTAAATTAGTTTTCTTATTATGAACTTGAATCTAAAGATTTTTTAATAACCCATGGATAACTTCAATCTTTTTTTCTTTTTAACTCATCAATTTAATTTATAGTGCTAGATTCCATACTAATGGTTTCATCTTTATAGAACTCAGTTAAATGATATTTTTTAAATTATATTATTTTCTATATTTCACTTCCAGTTAAATATGATTGTTTTTGGGATCATTTTTCATTTTGATTAAATCACAAAGACCATATTTTTTTAATTAAGTTCTTTTTTTTTTTAAAACTCAATCATAAATAAAATAAATATTATATTGATCTTTACATATTTATCTATTGGATCACTAAACAAAATAGACTTTATAAATAAAGTTGATAGACTTTAAAAAAAATAGACTTTATAAATGGATAATTATATTGATCTCTAAATATTACATTGATTTTTACAAATTGTTAAAAATGGTACAGGAATATGTGAGATAACATAATAGATAATTAGAGATGGATTATTTCAACTTCATAACCTTATTGTGTGGTGAATATTGTAGAAAAGTATGAAAATAATGACTTATAAGAAGCTAATCGAAAATAGACAGAATGAGTATTTTTAGGAAGAGAAGTGATGAAAAATTACATTTAAAAAAATGAGAGTTACAATTCTAATTTATTGTTTTTTTAATACAATAGAGTGGAGAAATTTATTTAATGCATAATTTATATGATTTTAGTTTTATATTAAAATGTGAGTTAAATGTCAAGATTAAATATTTTTTAATTTATATTTTAATAGAAATATTTTTTTTGGTTAAAGTTGCATTGCCAAGTCGACCAATAAGAAGAGAGTGAAACCTTAATTTATTGTATATAATTTATAGAATTTTTTAAAAAAAAATCTATCAATGTTCAAATAAATAGACTAATATCAAAAAATAATTATTAGTGATTAATTGTTTTAAAAAAAATATATGAAAGCATATTTAATCATAAATTTTCTCATTTTATTCACATTATTTTTAGTAGTGATATATACATATATTAATCAACATGTAATTTCTTCATGAAATCAACATTTATTTTATAGCTTATATATACACAACTATTTATTTACTCTTTATCATTCTAAAATGAGTTAATTGTATTAAATCTTCTTTCCTACAATTAATTAATGTTAACTCTAAAGTTAATAATCCAAGATTATAACCATATTTTCATATATATATATATATATATATATATATATATATATATATATATATGTTCTAAACTATGTATTATCATCGTCCTAAAAAAAATGGAGGATAACAAACATAATAATCCTAAGACAACTATTATATCAGAGGATATAGTTGAAGAGATCTTTTACCATCTTCCAATAAAAGCACTCGTTACAGTCAAAGTCTTGTCGAAAAAATGGAAATCGATGATCGAATCAACGTATTTTTCCCACAAGCGGTTCGTTCGTACAGGATTACCAACCTCTAATATGAAACTTCTAGTTGTTAGTCAACAACTATCAGTCAAGTTTGATAAACAAGATTCAAACTCAACAACTTTGTGTTTGGATACTTTTTCTAGAGATGATGATCACAACAATGGAAAATATTGTCCTTCTTCTTCTAGTTACTACACTTTTCCCGATGATCCAGTCGACAAATGTAAAAAAAAAC
Source organism: Camelina sativa (assembly GCF_000633955.1). Classification (NCBI taxonomy): domain Eukaryota; kingdom Viridiplantae; phylum Streptophyta; class Magnoliopsida; order Brassicales; family Brassicaceae; genus Camelina; species Camelina sativa. Next base: position 17,853,515 of record NC_025700.1, read on the forward strand.
TATTCAAGTCTTGGGGTCTTGTGACGGATTGGTCTTGATTCGTATCTACGACGATTTTAGGTACATTTAACTTGATCAATCCGACGACTAAAGAACACATGACACTTTCTCCGGCATTTTCACAATGGCCATTTACTCTTAAAGTTAGATTAACCGCAACGCCCTATAGAACATGGAGAGAAGTTTCTCAACTAGTCTTGCTGAATTATGAAGGTGAATTAGTGAAGATGATCCCGAGTCTTACTGGATTTGGCAAAGATATTGTTACAAAATCATATAAGGTGATTTTGATATATCCAAGAGTTAAAAATTGTGATTGGGATTGTTTCAAGGCCAAGATCATACCCTTCGATAATGGTAAGCAAAGAGACACATGCTTTTATTGTTTAGATAATCATATATTCTGCAAAGAGCAATCATCAGTCTACGCAAACGGATCCCTCTTTTGGTTGACATTAGATAATACGTCGCACGAACTTTCAATGCTACTAGCTATGGATCTTCATACTAAAAAATTTCGATGGATATTGTTACCGAAGTGTTACTCCAATTATGCTACGCCTACTAGTATAGAAATGTGGAATCTCAATGATCGTTTGTGCCTATGAGATGTGCTAAACGGTTCAGATTTGGGCGTTTGGAGTTTAAAACAAGGATATCCTCCTGACGAGAAATGGGTGCAAATATATTCTATTAGTTTAACAAGTACACATGAAAAGTTTTGGATACTTGGTCTAGCGGCTGCCTATTTTCGAAGTGTTATAAAGAATCAATATCAATATTCGTTGGCTAGACAAAGAACAATTTTTTTTTCGCAGACAATGATTTCTTTTGCAAGTTTGATGCTTTGATGTTGTTTTGATTTTCACTTCGTCAAATCAAAACTGTTATGTTTTTAACAATATTATATATATAATTTAAATGTTTAGATTTATATTTTTATAAGTATATTGTCATTTCTATTTATTTGAGCTATTTATAAAACTGTTGTCACTTCTCTTTTCTTTCTAAGCTTTTACTTATGTTTTTGTCAAGGATATGTGATTTTTTTAAAACAATATATTATATTATACTAGATAAGGACCCGCCCGATGTGCACATCATTTATCTATCTCAAAGTAGCATGGTCCGGCAACCATTGAAACTAAAAACCCTTTGCCAACACTAGATCTTTTGATAGTAACTAATGTTAAATTTCATAATGTATTCGTGGAAGTAGTGTCTTTGACACATCATGATGTAGCCTCTATCTCCGAGCTCTTATGGATCTATCAAAAACGGTTTATGGTTTTCCAATCTATCTATCTATGTTTGTTGTAAGCTTGTGTTTTATTAGCCTATTTTGTCCAACCATTAGGTGTATTTTTTTACACCTAAGTACATTGTATGTTACAAATATATTCTTTACTACCACCTAGGAAAATATCTATATGAACACATTAAGCCAGCTATTATATGTCTATTTATTTTCACTTTTGCATAATTTCTTTAATCACTAAAATTGTAGGTTCAAGAAACTTCTCGGATAAAAAATATATTAGATAGTATAGTAATCAATGATGTATCATCATATAACCAAAAATGGAGAGAACCTCGGCTCCGTCCTCCTCTCTTATGGAGAGAACCTTGCGTCCAACCTCCTCCACCACGAGGAGAACCTTGGCTCCACCTTCTTTCCTTGGGGAGATAACTCTACATGCGTCCAATCTACTCTACCATGGAAAGAACCCTGGCTCTGCCCTCATCATGTGTGGAGAGAACATCTTCACGTCTTTTAGCTATCTCAAAGTTGCATGCTCCGACAACCAAAGAAACTAAAAGCCACTTTCCAACGTCATAAAATCTTTTGATAGTAACTAATGTTAAATTTCTCAATGTATTCATCAAAGTGTCTCTGAGCTCCTATGGATCTATCAAAAACGGTTTATGTTTTTCCAATCTATTTATTTATCTATGTTTGTTGTAATCTTGTGTTTGATTAGCCTATTTTATATAACCATTAGGTTGATAATGTTCTAATCTTAATCTCCCTTTGGGATTGAATGAATGGTAATAATTATGTCTGCATTAAAAAAGGTCTATGACCAACCAATCAAGGTTGAGAAATTAAAAAAAAAATAATTTGACATAATTAAAGAAATAATAGAAAATTATAAGCACAGTAATATATGAATCTCAAATCAAAGATGAAAATATAAATTAAATAAAACAATCTAAAAATACTACACTAATATTTAAAATACAGTATTAGAAAAAGAAGACGCATATATTAATCTTACCTATTCCAAACTGAAAAAAATGAGAAATTAGGAGAAAGTTTAAGTTTTGGTTTAAAAAACATAAGGAAAATTTACCTTCCCATTAAAACTTTTTTACCATTAGAACAAAGTTTAAAGGCAGTGTTTTTGAATAAATTATTTGTTAGAAAAAAAATGTGAGACAGATCTATGTTTATATAGAATTTGAGTATTTACATTTTTTAGAATTAATAATTAATTGTACATTCTTCTTATTCCTTTTTCTATTTTTTTGTTAAATTAATAACTTAAAATTAAAAATAAGTAAATAATGTTATAATTTCGAATTTTATGAAATATTTAATCTCCTTCAAATTATTTTTTAAAAGACTGTTAAATTTTGTAATTTTTTTATAATTATCTTTTTATATTGTTAATATTGTTTAAACAGTTTTTTTTTTGTTTTTTTGTCATTATCTTAAATCTCTTCTATTAAATATTAACTTTTACATATGTCAAAATCTTAGATTAATAATTTGACATATGTCAAAATTTTATTAATGGCTAACTTTGAAAACTCAATTTTATATAATAAGATATTTGGATATACGTAGTTATGATGAATAAATACAATATTTTGAACCAGTTTTCACGATTGTCAAGACGAAAGTAGGGATAAAGAGACAATTATTTGAAGTGAAGAGTTAGTTCCAATTGACTAGGCAGCGGTTAGGTAAGGTTGGCTACACGGACATGAGCTTCACTAACATTTACCAAATCCACAGTGAAGTCATCTCCATCTATAGGTTCACCCAAGAGACCAGCTATCCAGCTCTCACCCACCCTATGCACTAGACTGAAAGGGAAACTAATATTTCAGTTTGCATATCCCTAGACTTGTGACAATCATTCTCTAAGCCAATGGGCTCTCTGACCTAAAGAATCTACACAACTCTAAACAGAATCTGAAACATCTACTACAATCATTAAGAATGCTTGAGTTTGATGAATCGCATCAAAACAGCTACTACAATATTTAAGAATGCCTGAGTTTGGTAAATCGTAGAAAAAAACTAAGTTGATTTCAGACTAACTATTGTGTCTTAACATGAAACTAATATCAGTTCTCTGCTGCTCGAACCAGAAATAGTTTTTTCATGTCCGTGTTGAAAAGCCTTCTTCAAGACACTCAGTTCTAAGATCTTCCATGAGACCTTGAAACATAGATGGATCGCTCGTAACAACAGCATTCACACTTAAGTTAAGCATCCTTTTCATAGAATCAGCATCATCCACAGTCCACGCATAAACATCTTTGTTTCTCCTGTTGATCAGATCACGCATGGTTGTAAACACATGGAAAATGATGGGTGGGTATGTTTTCAGTTGGAAACATCGGAACATATTGCTTACCGACGCACGACTCTGACTAATTCTTCATCGATCAAGGGATGATAGACTCCCACAACCCTAGCACCCTTCATTCTTAGCAGGTTGCTTCTCACCCCAGTTGAATGATCCACCATCACAATGTATCCCACCTGCCAGATAAAATTTAAGTACAGTCTCAAGTAATGAGCAAGAAACTGGCTCTCAACTTCTCAATTGAAATAACCATTTTCTACTTACTGTAGTATCTGGTGCTTGCTTGATTATGTCCCTAGCCAAAGTGTCACTTTTGGCCCATACGATGCAATTCTTGCACTGTGCGCTCTCAATCTAACAGAGGACTGAAGTCAGAACTCAGAAATACCACCATTAAATCAAAGTTACTCAAAGGTACTTATATAAGAATTCTACTTCTGTGTATACAAGGAGAGAGATGATTAAACAAAGCTCTTCAAGAGCTAATACGTGATAACTTAATACTTACAACAGAAAGAATGTCTTGTGCCAGTCCCTTTTCAAACATTGGCGGTCCAACTTTCGCATCAAGAATCACTTGCCGGACTGAACTTGATATCAACTATATGATTCAAGATGAAGGATCTCTAGTTACTGAGCAGCAATTACAAAGCAAATCACGACTAGATAGTGATAACGAGAGCTGCAAACGTTGATGCATTACCGTTAAAGCTTGTTCAAGGGTAGGAATCCTACGATTTCCCGAGGTGCCTTTAACAATCTCCGAGACATCGAGTTCCTTGATCTGCAAAAAGATCATGAAAGGTTTAAGAGAAATGGATACAAACGAGGTGACAAGCACAAACATCGCAAAAGCTGGTAAAGAAAGGGGAGAGATGAGAGACCTGTTTCATAGTCAGATCTCCCACTTGAACAGAAGAGTTACGAGCAATACGCTGCAGATCCCTGACTGTGCGTGTGATCAGAAGATGAATTAACTAACAACTCCGAAGAGAATCCAAACACAGAAATATCGAAATAAGAGAAGAGGATACAACAAGGATCAGAGCTTGTAACCTGTTGTGGAGAGCGAATAAAACACCATCGGAGGAACGGGAAACATCGACTTCGATGCAATCAACTCGAGAACGTATAGCGAGACTGTAAGCATCCATCTGCGAGAGAGAGAGAGAGAGTAGAGAGTAAGGTAGGTAGTAAGAGTGTGAAGAAGAAGAAGAGATCGAGAGAGTGTACGTACGGTGTTTGGGAAAGCGAGAGTGGAATCGCCGCCGTGAGCACATACAAGTGGAGGATGGTGAAGCCAATCGCACTTTTGCGCCACAATCTGACGAATTCGTCGGAGTTTGAAATGGAAGAAGAGAGGAGGGACTATAGTTAAGAAGACCACAGCGAATAGAAATATTCTCTTGACTTTTCTCGAATACAATGGCCTTAAGAAACGACGGCGGCGAGTTACTCCTCCGTCGAGTGGCCGTCTTCTCTGCCGCCATCCGAAGATCGCCATTAGCTGAAAAGACGAAGAAGGTTGTTTTACGAGCTAACGACGACGTTTAATGCAATCTGAAAGAAAACGAGAAGTTTACTAATTAATCGGGAAAATTACATTTTCAACTTTTGAAGTCTCGCTCAATAGCAATTTAAATTTGGAGAGAATTTCACTGACACTATAAACATAAAATGATTTTACTAACACTTTAAACATTAAAACTAACTTTCCTGTTTATACCTCCATAAAAAATGATAGAACAATAATATCCGTCAATGCAAAATAATTAAATTATGTTGATTAAATTTTAATTTTAATTAGTTTTATTTATATATATATAAAAAATTATGTTCATCTTCATCGTAGACAAAACTTTTTTACTACATTACTCTCCACTAGAATCTGATTCAAACCGATTGACTTCTCATGGAAACCAATGAATCTGTTAAATATGTTGTCGACTTCAATTTTACATTTGTCAAATGTTTTAACTTTACCTCTAATTTTTCACTATTTTGCTTTGATTCTTCTTCTATTGTGTTTTAATCACTCGTTTCAGAGATTTATCAATGACATAACTAATAAGTAACCATGATGAGAGTAGGGTTGGACGAGAATTTATGGTCAGACGGTGAATAGACGAAAATATATAGTTTTTTTTTGTTTTTGTTTTATTTTTTATTAATCGTAATAAATAATTAAATTAAATTTTAATAAATTTAATTAAATAAGTATTTGAATCAACCTAACATAATTTAACTATTTCACGTTAATGGATATTATTGTTTTGTCATCTTTTATGGCGGTGCAAACAGAAAAGTTAGTTTGAAGGTTTAAAGTGTTAGTGAAATTATTTTAAAGGTTTATAATGTTAGTGAAATTATCTTGAGGTTTAAAGTGCTACTCAATGACACTTTGAAAGTTAAAAATATAATTTTCCCCTAATTAATCACCATCGACCATCAAACTTGCCTTCTTTTGAGGATATAGATTTCTTCTTTTTTAATGTGACATTTTGTTAGATATAAATTATGTTCCTCCTATAAATTATTTTCAGTTTACAAATTTTTGTAAATTTATATATGAAAACTTTGATCAACAAGGATTAAAAAAAAAACATTATTGTTCTCATTCATATCTTAAGAGTCAGTGAGTCAGTAATGTAAAGTGTAAACCCATAAAATAAAATTAGAAGTTTAAACACAAAAAAGAACAGAAAAAAAAAAATCACTTCCTAGTCTTATCAAGAACTTCAATGAATCTCTTTGGAACTCCATAGTGTTCCACCATGTATCTCGCAAGATTATCAAACACACCTCCTTGAATCAGAACCTCGTACCCTTTCTTACCTGAAAGCAACACACACAACAAAACAATCATCTCTCAAATTGTTACTTATCATTTACAAAGATGATGAGATGAACAAAACAAAAAGGATATAGATTTTTTACTCGTACCTGGAAGTTCTCCAACTGAAGTACTGCAAGCAAACTTCTTCTGCAGTTCTGATCCAAACAAGTCTGGTTCTATCAAGAACGTCTCCATCCCTGTGACCTTGGTCACTTTTTTGTTACCTTGTCTTCGTTCTGTCATTATCTGAACCGGCTTTATAGCTCCTTTACGAACCACAGGTTCACCGCCTCCTCTCATCACTACGTGATGAGGCTGCATTCTACCTACAAACGTCGACCCAACATCTTTTTTGTGAATCTCTGACGGATATGCTGATCCCTTTTTGATAGCTCCTTTGAACAATGAATCGCATAGTATCGCATCCAATACTACCATTGTCTTGTTTGTTGGCTTTACCAGATTTTCTTTCTCGATGTATCTAAACACAACATCAGTGGCTTCGGAAGCTGTGTACAGATTTCCTTTGTCTTCCCCAACTGATGCAAATATTGCACTGTTGTGTATGCTAGGTTTATAGACCTCTATGATTTCAAGCATTTTCTCTGACTGAGGTTGCGCTGTGGAGCGCTCTCCAGGAGACTCAGAGATTTCAGCTTTCTTCTTCTCTGGCTTGAAGGATTTGTAATCTGGGTGGCTGCGGTTGACTGAAATCAATATAATCTCCTTCTTATGCTTGTCTTCTTTAACAGATATCTGCGCATATATTTCAAAGATTGTGACAGAGTGTAGTTGCCAATCAAGACACCAAAGCAAATCAACTAGCAATTATGCTTATATCAGGGAAAATGTAAATGTACCAATGTGTTACAGACTTTGAAGGAGATACAGTTTACAACACTTGCTACTAATAGTTTCCTAAATTAATAAGCCTGCTAGTTTTTGCAGTTAATCATCTACAAATAACATCTACTAACAGTCCTGTTATATCAAAACATAAAATCAAGCAAAAAGAAATACCATAAGACAAGAGAAATTAGTAAGAAACTGACCATTCCAGTAGACGCTTTAGACTGCAGCCACTTTGACAGCTTTTTATGGGAAGACTTCTTAATGTCAAGTGTGAGACCAGATGGCCTACAAGGTAATACATGATTTGCCCTGCACCACTCACAGGAAAACATATGTAAGCCAAACGTAGAAAGGAGAATAAAACAGACAATTCCAAATGTTTAGCTTGTCATATACGGAGTCAAGAGTAACACAAACACGAACGGAGCATCAGAGCATAATACAAACAACCCAATCATAGTCAAAGCCAACAAGGTAAAGCGGGATAGCATACATCAGTAGGTACAATACCAACCCAATTCCAGAATATAGTTGGCTTTCCATATAACAAAAATATCTGAATAGTGCTCTTACCATAGAGTACTTCCTGGGATGGGAAGGTCCTTCTCCTTTAGAGTTGTATGCAATGCTTGCAAAAGGCATTGGTCAAGAAGGGCATCTACCTCCTCAGGGGAGAGAATATTCTGCTTGTCGGCATTTGCTTCATTAGCAGAAACGTCATCTGTCAAGTTCATCTCATTCATGCTCCCAACCAAATGTTCTTCAGTATCATTCTTTGCATCCGTAACAGAGGTTGAAGGCCCAATATTGTTAACATCACCAGATTCATCTTCAATCTCTGTGCTTGTCTGTGGACCAGCTGAAGAGTCTGAGATTTCTTCAACTGAACCAGAAGCAAGGTACGATGGATCCTCCATGACAACATTCTCCATAAAACCAGCATTTGGAACATAGTGCCCCTCAGCTGATTCCCTGTGAAACACATCTGCCGCATGTAAAAAAACTAAATTCTTTCAAAGATAACAAAAAAAAGAAGAGGAAAAAAGCAAGCTGTTGCCAGCATCTCATGTACCAAAGGAAGTCACGGTAATAATGAGTAATCCGTAAAGCCTTCCCTCGCAAACCTGCTTTAAGGGCTTCTTCACTACTCATTGTGGTACACCCAACCTTCAAAAACATCACTCAAGACACAAACTTCAGTGTCGTTAAGAAAACTTATATCGGTTAGCAAAATATAAAGAGACTTACCGCAATAGGTGCAGGATTTCCAGGAACTTGGACAGCCCATATTTCTCCGGCAGAGAAAGAGGGAAAGCCTTGGGAAGGGATCCATATACCTGGGAACATCAAATCTGCACCGCCTAAAACATACCGTGAAACCTCACCTCCTTTCAACATAAAGGAAGGTAACATTTCAGGAGCCTCCCAGAGAGCAAAAACTGCAACAGAGTAAAAAACAAAATACAGCTAAATCAGATTGAACTATCCCACTCATCACATGTCCAGGTGTTTGATGAATCAGTACAATTTCTGCAAAGTGCAAACCTGTGGGGAATATCTCAGTTCCTCTTCCATCGATATCAAAAAACATGGGACATCCACCTTCGATACTATACACATGGACTCGATTCTGAAACTTGGAAAGAGTTATCTCGACCTAGACAGAAACAATCAATGGCTAAAGTAAGCAAACAGCGAAACGAATCAAATCATAGCACAATCCGATAGAGAATCAATCAGATGACACGAATCAAACAGTCCAAGTAATCTACCCAGGCAACAACGATACCAAAACTAAGGGGAAAAAGAAGAAAAATCAGACCTTGGGAGGAAGGATTGCGTCGAGGAGTTCATCGGTTAGAAGGGGAAGCCTATTTCGTACAGTGCGGCGGAGTTTTTTCCGGTCAGCGCCGGAGAGACGCTGGTGAGACTTTGCCTCCACGGCCTTCTTGAACATTCTGGTTCGCCTGTAGTGTCGCTTTACCACCGCGTGACTCGAACCAAAACCAGACCACCACCAGTGTCGTCGTTTTGGTCTCTCTTAACCCCTCCTACTTTATGTTTTCGGTTATGATTTCGCTTCTAAGCCGGCCACGTGTCTCTTGCATTGTAATTTCATCAAACCGGTTCAACAAATCGGTCCAGAATTGTATTATTTTCCCTTTTGGAGCGCAAACAAATCGGCCGCGCAAATTGAACCGACTTTTCGCGACATTTGGCGACGCCCTGGGCATTCTGAGTTCACGTTTTGGGTTTTCGGGTTTAGGCATATAGAACCCATTCGAGTCTTTTGTACTTACGGGTCAGATTTGAATGTTATCCGTTCGGATTCGGGTTTTTCGGGTATACCCGAACTCAAACAAATCATAAACAAAAAAACATATGTATATATATAAATATTAAATGTTTCACGTACTAGGTTTGATTCCCCTAAATGCATTTTTACATTTAATTCGGACTAGTTCGGGTTTTATTTTCGGGTTTGAATAAATATCTAAACCCAATCGGGTATCCGAACCTCAGTACCAAACCCGATCGGGTTTTACACAAAACTCTAGTTCGGTTCAAGTTCGGATTTGGGATTCAAGTTCAGATAATTTGCCCACGGCTAATTGGCGTGAAGCATCAATTTTTTATAATTAGGGCAAAAACCCAATCATAACGTGAAGAATGTTGCTATTATGGTCGCCCGCACTCAGTGAAACTGCATAGATCGCCGCATCAATCTCGTTCTTTGTTTATGATTTGTGATTATTCTCTTCTATAGCAAAACTTAGATGAGAAAGTGATACCAAAACAATGGTTGCAGAAAATGTCATAAAAATGTGCTTGTCGCTAGTGGCTTGTTGGTAGCATTTTAAGCATGGGTCAGTGCTTGTGACTACGAGCTCGACTGATCGAGTACACTTACCAAACCAAAATAAAAGAAAATGTCATGAAAAGGATTTTTCTCTCCATTTTTTTTAATACTTTGACTACTTAATTGGGTTTTTTATGAGAATACTTTGACTACATTAATGTTATTTTTAGTATCATTGTACTAATTAATGAGAAAAACCTTTTTTTTTTTTGTCTCTCATGAGACAATAACTTATTAGTTATCAGCATAATTTACATCTTTCGACGTTTTACATCGATCACACATATGGTTCGTTTTAAGGCATTTCAGTTTATGAAATTATATATGTAATAAGTTGAATTAAAAAAACAAAGCGTAGTAATCATGGTTAGAAAATTGGCTTCAATTCCTTCAATATTTGCATTCAAGGCTTCCTTAGTAAATTAACTATTTGTATTTGAATGAATACAAAAGTAAATATATAACTAGATTAATTTACAATAAAACGTAACCATGCTGAGATTTGTTTAGAGAGCATTTAGTTTCATACTTTCACTAATTAGAAACTAAAACTCTTATGGGACATCGTAATTATGAAGAAATCGCCCTCCACTACATTTCGAATTAGAAACATTCATTTAGGAATTAGGACACGTGTTGTATGATCAACTAGCAGAAGATGACAATATATATCTTTTGTTACTGACTATTCTAATTTAGTGAAGATTAGCAATGCATTAATTACGGTTGAAGAAATTCCCAAAGAATAAAAAGTTACTTTTTTAAAAAAGATTTCCATTTATCTTACACGTTTTAGTAGTTTGGTTCTTCGAACACAATTAACAAGTTCATAACTTTTTTTTAAAGGCTTTCACTTTAAAAAAAGTTTATTAGTAGTTTGGTTTCCACGTATACGTATACAAACTTACTTGCCAATTCTTTTAATTTTTTTTATTCATAAATGCATGAGAAATTTCACACCCAAAAGTTGAATAACTCTGTTTTATGAATGGGCTTTCAAGCTTAAGAAACAGAGTATTGAAACATCAGTACTTTTTTTTTTTGAACTAAAAAAGAGTCATATCTGAACTTTGAACGAACATTATTCTTTAGCACAAATAAACATTAACACAACATTAACACGACAAATAGAATTATTGTTTAGAAAAATAGTTATAAAATATCTGAACTGAAAGAACATTATTATTTTAGCATAATTAAAGGTCAACACGACAATAGGTATTAAAACGAACAATCCCAATAAGACCTATCACTAGAGGAACACCATTATTATTTATTTATTTAGCATACGTAAAGAAATTAGCGACAATAGGACTTTGAGAGAGGGAACAACCAACGAGTCTTTGATCATAATCAGCGGACCAATTCTTGTTCTTCACATAAGGTAAAGGCTATCAACGTGATCCAAGAAGGTTCGAACAGTTTTGTCATTGCCAACCACTCCTTGAATCTCAAACCTTCTGAAACTCTCTTGTATTGTAATACAACACACAGTAGTCAGGGCCGCCACGTTTGGTAGAGTATTGTGCAAAAACAAGTTCGTTTTCTCCAATGGTACCTTGGAAATAAAATTCCTTCGCTCCAACAGCTTCTTCCCAGTGAAGAATCTTTATGGGGGTTCTCTCCCATTGTTGCGTACTCTCATCCAAAACAATTATATGAAAAACTTTAGTCCCATTCGGTTCATCATTCACAGTTTCATTGTCCAAGTTCGGTTCATCATTCACATCTTCTTTGTCAAAGTCAGAGTCATTAACTAAGGCAATTTTCTCTTTGTAAAACACAAATCTCCAATTTGTATAATCAGAATCATAATCAGGATACCTAATGACGGCAAACTCTTCAGACCTCACATTGAAGCTCATGAGCACTAATTTGTCACTATTGGACTGAGATTCATCGGGTTGAAGTCGATAAGCTCCATAGTACAAAACCCCTCCTTTACATATTCCTTCAAGTTGTAGTGAAACACATGCATGTTTATGTGGACATGTGATCGATCTCCAAGATTCTTCTTGACCGGGCTCCACCGTCAAGACTAGATATTCCAAAGCTCCACCTAATGGTTCATGGGACTTCAACTGCGTGAGGCATAACACCTTGAATACATTTGTAGCTTCAGCGTATCCGAGAAAACTTGTTATGTAAGAATCTTCAGGCGCTTGGATCTCCGGTAAAGTATGAAACATTCTCGTACCCGGATTGCAAATCGCAAGCTTAGTTTTTAACCTAAGACAGATCAAACCTCGGATGGGCTGAGAAACACCATATTTTGAATGTAGAGAAATACGCAACTGTTGTTGTCCAGAAGACAACAATGGTTCCTCCTCTTGGTAAACAGAGTAAAACAACACCTCAGTGTAAAGTGGTTCGGTTGTTAAGGTTTGCTCTTTATAAATAGTGTCAAACCACAACATCGTAGGTTCGGGTGGCTGTGATGTATCACGTTGGACCATGAACATCACTCGAGGCCTTGTCATCGATCGGCTCAAGTAATCAACATTGAATTTCGTAGAGCGGATCATGGATGCCCATTTCTTCGAGACAAGGAGGAACTTCACCAAGGACTTCAGAGGCAACCGTGACAGAATATTCATTTGATGATCTTCAGTAAGTGACTCGAAATTTGATTTCTCCATTCTTGTTTTTTTCTTTCTTTGTATTTGTAATGATATTTTGTGCTTTGAGATATAGAGAGACTAAACACACATCGGTGGTATTTATAACAGAGTAGTCTCATAGTTTGTTACCAACGTTGTAACTTGTGAGTGCGGTGATGATTACTTGTTGAGTCGTAAAAACGCGTACATCCTTATTTACATATCATGATGAAATGTTTTACATCTAAAAAAAAAACGAAAGTAGAATGTTTAGCTCCACACGTTAACAACTTACTAAAATAATTGGCCAATTAGCGTAGAGACTACTAAATACCATGCATGAAAAGTGATAATTTGCTTTCATCTTACACGTTTTAGTAGTAATTTAGTTCTAATTCCAATACATTGATAACAAGTTAACATTTGTCTAAAGGTTTTCGCTTTAATTCTGTTTTGATTCTGTTTTGTCTTTTGAGAAGGACGATTACTAGACTAACACAGAGATTTGGTGTAGCCAAGCCAAGCGTGACTTGCAAGGTTTTCTTTCATCGTAAAAATCTAGTCGATCGTCAATGCACAAAAATAATTTCAGATATAGAATTTAACTTCTTCTTAAAAGTTTTCACTTTTCACTTTTATTCTTTGTACACAATTGTTAAAAGAAAGGTTTTCACGTATACGCATAAGATACTTACTTGACAATCCTTTTAAATTCCTTTATTTATTTTTAATCAGGTTACTCGTTGAGGATTGTTTGGGTTTATGTTAGGATTTAAAATTGAAATAAAAATGACGTAATGTTATTTACTCATAAGTATGATATTATATAGAGATGATTTGTTATATAAAAAAACAAAAGGTAAACTATTATTCTTGGTAAAAGAATTTCACAGAGAGTTACAAAGCTCAGCCAAAGAGTAAAAGAATAATAAACAAAAGCAGATGGTAAAAATTGATCGCAACAAAAAGCAATGTCATGATTAAAAATCCAAATCTTTAGCTATTTTATGTCATATACCAGCACCACCAACCATTTTCGGTTCTCCAAAGCCTTGTCTAAGAGAAACTCTTATGACCACCCCGGTTTGTTATTGAGGCTGAGGTCGTGTGAGTCATGGTCCTGATAGTGCGACTTTAGATGGTTCGGTCTTATTAAAAAACGTTACTTTAGAGTAGACTAATAAGGTCGGTGGCTGTTACTCTTTTGGCGTTTATAAGATAGAAATATAGCTGGAAATCTTATTTTAAACCGAACCGAAATAACCGAACCGAACCAAACCGATATTTTTGGTGTTCGGTTCGGTTTCGGTCATGATGGCTGAACCGATCAGTACAATTTTATTTTCAAAAAAATCGAAATATTTCGGTTATTTCGGTTAACTGAAAACTTTTTTTATTTGTTTTTAAACTTTTTTTATTATTTTTTATTTTTTAGGAAAAAATCTAACAAAACCGACATTTATACCTAAAATAACCGAATCACCTGGAAAAACCGAAACTGAAAAAACCGAAATATTTGAAATAAAACCGAAAAAACCGAGATTATCTCTAAATAACCGAAAAATCTGATTTTTTCATGTTTTTAATCAAATTTCGGTTAATTTCGGTTTTGAAACTTTAAAACCAAATTAACCGAGAAATCAAAATAACCGAACCGAAATATATTTTGGTTCAATTCGGTAAATTTTTAAAACTAAAAAAAAAACTGAAAACCAAATTAACCGAACCGAATTCACCGAAATAACCAAAGTCCGAGCACTAGTTTTTTCTTCTAGCAACGTTTTGTTCTACGAATCAAATGTTACTTTCTATAGTGGAAAAGAATATTACACTATTATACTAAAGAAATTTTCCCTTTCTCTGTATTATAATACACCACAAATTTTTGTGCCTCTAACCAACGGTATGGTGCGAAAAACAAGTTCTCTTGTTCCAATGGTAACATCCAATGCCATCGTCGTCCCATATATCGACAATTCCACTTTTTAACACAGAGTCATCTACCAAGGCAATTCCCCATTGTAATTCACCAATTTCCAACGATGATCATTAACTGTAGAGGTTTCGCCTCTGTCATGTACTTCAATGATAGTGAAATCTTCAGTACTCACGTTGAATCTCATTACCAGATATTTGTCACTATTGGGCTGAGCTACATAGTGCAAGAAACCTCCTTTGAATAGTCTTTGAGTAACTGGTGAATGATCATGGTTACTTGTGATCCGTCTCCAAGAAGAGTCTTCAACCGATCCCTTTGTCACCGTGTATACATGAAACTCCTTAGTTCGCCTACCATCTCCGAACTGTGTAATACATAACACCTTGAGTACATCCGTAGATTCATCGTATCCGAAAAAACATCTTATGGATGCTCCGTTAGGCCTTTGGATCTGAGGTAAACGCCGAAACTTTTTCGCACTTGGGTTGCAAATCACAACATTAGTACCACCTCGAAGACAGATCAAACCTCGGATGGGTTGAGAAACTTCATCAAGTGGTACTTCTGCTTCGTTGGTGCGTATCTGTTGTTGACCAGACGACAACAATGGTTCCTCCTCTTGGTAAACAGAGTGAAACAAGGCTTCGGCTTTGTTTCGCTGGATTCTTACATCATGGGCGACGAACAACACTCGAGGCCTTGTCATCGACCGGTGCAAGTAAAGATCTTTGAATGCTTTTGTGCGGATTAAAGATGCATATTTCTTCTAGACGCATATGCATCATGAATGTCACCAATGATTTCAGAGGCAACCGTGACATGATTTTCATTTGTACATCTTGAGGAAGTGCTTCGAAGTTTAAATTCTCCATTTTTTTTTTGTTCTTCTCTAATGTATGTATTATGTGTTCTAGGAAAAAAAACACAGATGTGATTTATAAAGAAATCTCAGGCTTTGTTACCAACGTTATGACTTTAGAATTTAGTGTAACTTGTTGAGTCTTGTAACACACATAAATCTTTAATCTAACTTTATTAAATTTCATGCTTGAATCTTATAACGAAAGGAGAAATCATATGTTCCATATGTTAAAAACTTACTATAACTCACATTTAATTATTTGTAACTGCATTCATGATCTTTAACAAAAAAAAAACTTCATATGCATGAGAATAAAGATGCGGATTCCAATTTAATTCTGTTCAATTCACATCTAGAAAAAATAGAAGAAATTTCATGAATGCATGATAAATTTCACATGAATGCATGCATCAGAAGTTTCACACCCAAAAGTTGAATAACTCTGTTTTATAAAGAGGCTCACATAGCTTGAGGAACAGAGTATAGAAGAAACGTTATTAATTATATATCTGGAACTGTGAACAAACATTATTATTTAGCATAAATAAAGTTAACACGTCAATAGAAATGAAAAGGAACTAAACCAAAAAAAAAAAGATGAAAAGGAACAATCCCAATAAGACTAGTACTACTAGAGAGACAACATTATTTTCTAGCATAAGTAAAGATTAACGACAATAGCTAGGACTTGAGAGACAGAGCAACCAACGGGTTTGTGATAATCATTTGTGGACCAAATCGTTGTTCTTCACATAAGGAAAAGACTATCAACATGATCCACGAACGTTCGAACAATATCAAGTCGCCAACCACTCTTCCATTTCCAATATTNGAGTATAGAAGAAACGTTATTAATTATATATCTGGAACTGTGAACAAACATTATTATTTAGCATAAATAAAGTTAACACGTCAATAGAAATGAAAAGGAACTAAACCAAAAAAAAAAAGATGAAAAGGAACAATCCCAATAAGACTAGTACTACTAGAGAGACAACATTATTTTCTAGCATAAGTAAAGATTAACGACAATAGCTAGGACTTGAGAGACAGAGCAACCAACGGGTTTGTGATAATCATTTGTGGACCAAATCGTTGTTCTTCACATAAGGAAAAGACTATCAACATGATCCAAGAACGTTTGAACAACATCATAGTCGCCAACCACTCTTCCATTTCCAATATTAAACATTCTGATAATTTTTGTGACTGTATCGTAATACAACACAAAGAGATCACGGCCGTAACGGTTATGGTAATGTGCGAAAACAAGTTTTCCTGTTCCAATGGTACCTCTGAAATGAAGTTCCATATCTCCAACGTTTTGTTCCCAACAATGAATCTTGATGCGCTCTCCCCGCCATTTCCGTGCGGTTTCATCCAAAACAAATATCTGAAAAACTTTAGTCCCATCCGGTTCATTCACAACATCATTGTCAAAGTCAGAGTTATCCACTAAGGCAATGTTCCCATCATAAATCACAAAATTCCAACGGCTATGAGCAGATCCATCAGGAAATTCAATGACGGTACTAAACTGTTCAGACCTAACATTGAAGCTCATGACGACCAGAGATTTGTCAATACTAAACCTGGCTCCATAGTACAAAACCCCTTCTTTCCATAGTCCTTCAATAGCTGGTGAATGATCATACTTACATGTGATCCTTCTCCAAGGTTCTTCATCTTCAACCGATCCCACCGTCAAGACATGATATTCCTTAGTTTCTTGACCTGACATCATCAAGCTTGTCCTACATAACACCTTGAATACATTCGTAGCTTCATCGTATCCGAGAAAACTTTTTATCCAAGCATTTTCATGTGCTTGGATCTCTGGTAACTTCCGTAACTTTTTCGCACCCGGATTGAAAATCGCAAACTTAGTTCCTAACTGAAGACAGATCAAACCTCGGATGGGCTGAGAAAAATGACAAGCCATTATATCAATAGGAATACGCAATTGTTGTTGACCAGACGACAACAATGGTTTCTCCTCTTGATAAACAGAGTGAAACAACACCTCAGTGTCAGGTGATACGGGTATAAGTCTTCCCTCTTGATAAACAGAGTTCAACCACGACATATCAAGTTCAGGTGGCTGCAGAGCCGTGCCTATGGGCAATAAAAAAGGCATTTGCCTCAAGCCCCCACCATTCTTTCATATATTTTTTGTGTTTGTGAAATCATAATCAGTTTGCTATCAAATATTTAAGAAAAGAATTAAGTAAGAACTTAGATTATGAGAATTTGGTGAAAACATTATTTAAATACAAGGAAAAAGACTATATCTTAGTTTTTAAAGATTATTGTTTTGTTTTCAATAATTTCTATGTTTTAAAATGATTTTTACATTTATTTTATTTACATTTTTTTTTAAAAAAAACTTTCAATTTCAATTTCGCCTTAAGCCCCCGTAAATCTGGGCACGGCACTGGGTGGCTGTGATGTATATCGTTCGATCATGAACATCAGTCGAGGCCTTGTCATCGATCGGCTCAAGTAGATTTTTCGAAATTGTTCCCCAAGGATAATAGATGCCCATTTCTTCGAGACGATGAGGAACTTCACCAAGGATTTCAGAGGCAACCATGACAGAATCTGCATTTGTAGATCTTCATGAAGTGATTCGAAATCGAAACTTGAACTGTCCATTCTTGTTTTGTTGTCTAATGATATTATGTATGTGTTTTGAGATATAAAGACTTAAACACGCTGCAGATGTGATATTTATAAGAGAATCTCTGAGTTTGTTGTTACTGAAACGCTGTGACTTGTGACTGGGTGGTCACTTGTTGGGTCGTATAACGCGTATAACATCTTTACTTTATATTTCATCCTTAATTGACATCTAAACCCAAAAAAGAAGAAATGTTTATTACACACGCTAAAAGCTTACTAAAATTAGCATAGAGTTGATTGGATTGTTACATATTTTCTTTCATAGTTTCATCGTACACGTTTTTAATAGTTTAATTATTCCAATACAATTGAATCATACGTCAAAATATCTCAGAGTTTGTTACTGAAACGTTGTGACATGTGACTGGGTGGTCACTTGTTGGGTCGTATAACATCTACTTTATATTTCATCCTTAATTTACATTTAAACCCAAAAGGAGAAATGTTTAATTAACACGCTAAAAGCTGACTAAAATTAGCATCGAGTTTATTGAATAACAGAATGTGAAATCTTCTCTTTTTCATCGTACACGTTTTTGACAGTTTAATTATTCGAATACAATTGAATCACACGTCAAAATATCGATAACACCTTCACCTCTTTATCAAAAAAAAAAAAGTTTTTCAGTGCACAATTTCAAAATAAAAAAAGATGTCACACGTCAATACTTACTAATTTATATGACTAAAGTAACAGAGATATTTGGTGGCAAATAACGTGACTTCGAAGGTTTTCTTTCATGGTACGCATCTAGTCGTCAATGCACAAAATCAATTCAATTCAAATATACATTAGTAACACGTTTTCACTTATAAAAAGTTTTCAGTTTTCACTCTAATATTTTGTAACCAATTCTTTCAAATTTCTTGATTTATTTTTTTATCCGGTTACTCGCTGAGGATTGTTTGGCATATGTTAGGATTTAAAAATGATGTAATGTTATTATTATAAAGTATACTATTCAGACTCAAGAGTGTTATTTATTGGTTATAGTAACGTCACATGATTACAAAATTCAGCCAAACAGTAAAAGAACAATACACAAAAGCAGAGAATAAAGATTGATCGCTTAAATGTATCATAAACAGTCTTTAGTGAAACTGTGCAAGCAAATATGGATTAGTTCCTCCTCTGTTAAATAATTACGTTTTACAACTCTTTGGTTGAGTGAAGCTAACCCAAAATGTTGAATAAACTCTGTTTCATCAAAAGGCTCCCACGGCGTAAGAAACATTATTGTTTAGCATAGATAAAGATTAAGGACAATAGAAATGAAAACTAACAATACCAATAAATTCTGATATTATGTGTTTTAGACAAATTGTGGTTATGATCAAAGAAGACAGAAGTGGTATATATTTATAGAAATCTGAGTTTGTTACCAACGGTTGTGACCTTAGTTTAACTTGTTGAGATTGTAAAACGCGTACATATTTAACTTTATTTCATGCTTTCATTATCCAAAACCAAAAAGTGAAATTTTAGTTCCACAATTAAGATACTAAAATTGTTGGCTAATCAGCATACAGATTAGTGGATACCAAGCATGAAATTTACAGACTTTCTTTCATCCTACACAAATAAATCACACGTCAAAATATATGATTATACCTTTATTTTAATTATTTTAAATTGCATGAACAAAAATTATTTTTATGACTAAATTAGCATGACTTGAGTTGAAAGGTTTTGTTTTAATCTTACACATCTACATATCTTACACGTTTCAGTTTTCACTATAATTCGTCGTACACAATTAACTGCAGTATACTACTATTCATAGTTGTTTTTATTATTGGTTAATGTTACGATCTATTGTTAGATTTGCACTCCAATCCAATCAACGAAACCTCTCAATCCACTCAAAGAATCGTGAAACAGCTCAAGAACAATCAAAGAATGAAAACGATAAAGAAACGGAGCACACAACGAAATTGTTTACCCAATTCAGTGCAATCGATGTGCCGAATCAGTTCGGCAATCCACTATATCAAGGTGATGATACAAGTACAAAAGGTGAGCTCAACAATGGAGTCTCTCTCTCATTTTACAAGAATGCGATAGATAAATCGATTAAAAAAGAAGAAGAGATATATCAAGTATATATACCTATACCCGATTATAACAGCAAACCCTCTCTCGCGAAAAGAAACTTTACTTTACTTCTTCCACACCGGTTCAACGAGCTCCCAATAACCGGAATTAATTCATCAAAACCAAGTGACTAAACCATCCACAAAGTTGAATCAGAACCAATATCACAACACTCCACCTTGATACAACTTTCATCAACCTCTAATGAACTGCACTACATGAACCTAACCTTCGGCTAAATGCTTATTCTCCTCTTACCTGTACAGCTTTAGAAACTCTAAAGCTGCCTCAAACTTAGGAACAGGAATGCCTTTTGTAAGCATATCGGCAGGATTAATAGAAGTATGAATCTTCTGTACCTCAACCTCTCACGCTTCGATTATATCTCTGATGAAGTGGTACTTGACTCCAATGTGTTTAGTCCTTTCATGAAACACATTGTTCTTGGACAAACATATAGCTGACTGAGAGTCACTCCAAATTGATGCAACTTCTGGCTTCAATCCCATATCTCCCAATAATCCTCTAATCCACATTGCCTCCTTAACAGCTTCTGTAAGGGCAATGTACTCAGCCTCTGTAGACGACAAAGTTACTACCTGCTGCAAACATGATCTCCAACTAATAGTATGACCTCCAACAGTGAATACATATCCACTAGTTGACCTTCTTCTTACCAAATCTGCAGCATAATCTGAATCGGAGAATCCACAAACACGGAAATCTTCACCTTTGGTGTAAACCAAACTTAAATATGTAGATCCTCTGAGATACCTCAGTAACCACTTGACAACTTCCCAATGAACATCACCGGGTCTGCTCATAAACCTGCTCACCAAACCAATAGCATGAGCAATATCGGGTCTTGTTCCCACCATCGCATACATAATGCTTCCTATAGCACTTGCATATGGAACTGTATCAGTATCAATACACTCTTCATCCTTCTTTACTTCGGTTAACTTGAAATGACCCCCAATCGGTGTATTGACATCCTTTGCTTTATCCATTCTGAATCTTTTCAGAACCTTCTCCAAATAACCTGACTGAGTCAGACGCAAGATATTCTCCTTTCGATTCCTTACAATATCAATTCCGAGAATTCTACTTGCTGCTCCCATGTCTTTCATATCGAACACTGAGCTCAACTCCTTCTTGAGTTCCTTAATCACTGACATACTCTTCACTGCTATCAACATGTCATCAACATATAGAAGCAGATAGATGTACTCACCTTGACTTATCTCCTTAACATACACATAAGTGTCATGAGGACTTCTGACAAACTTTTGCTCCATCATTGATAACTCTCTAATTTACATGTTTTTAGCATATTTTTTTGTCCATATTTTGCATTCTTTACACCCTTAACTAAGAAATTTTAGGTCATTAACTGTAGGATTTAACCTTTAGGCCATTTAGGGTGTTGCATTCCTGCATTTGCATACTTTGGATGAAAACATGTGTTTTAGAGCCTAAAATGGGGAGAAACAAGGACGAATCCGAGCATGTACCCGAAGGAGCCATCGAGCTGGAAGAACAGTCCGAACACCAACATGATCGAGGAGGATCCAAGAGAAGGAAGAACAACCCGAGAGTCTACCTGAAGAGCAACCCGAGCACATCCTCGTGCACCCCATCGAGCAGACCCTCGGGCAGGACTAGGAAGCTAGGGTTAATGGGTTTCCATATATAAACCTCCCCTCTTCTTCCTCGCAAGAGAGCACGCCGCAAACCCAAAACCAGAGAGCGAGAGCTTCTGTGAGAGAACTGAGCGACTTAAAACACTTTTCACTTTTTGTTAGGATTTGTTTCATAAATTTTTATCATTTCTTCAGATTTCTATCTTTTATTCTTACTTCTCTACTCTATCGTTTATTACAATGCAATTTTCATTCGTATATGCTTTTGTTTTCTTGCAATGATATCTGAGTAGTGTAGCAAAGTTTCTAGAGATGTGATAGATGATTTTGTGTTCTTGATCAGTTAGGATGTCTTAGTTTGATTGTATATGTTTTATAGATTCCCTTCTAGGTTGGTGTTCTTAATGCTGTCAACAAACCAAGAGGGTGAGATTAGATCTAAGGTGTTTTACCACCGAGAGGTGTAGATGAAATGCTTGAATCAACCAATGCTAGAGGTTTACTCACTTAGCCTAAGAGATTAGATGAGTAAGGGGTTTACTAACAATAATGAATCGGTTATTATTGCTTGCTTGGTCATGTTTCTCCAACGAGAGTTGGGTAGGGGAATGATCAAGGTTGATTGTTTCTATCACGAGAGTGTTTTAAGAAGATATTAGAGATTCATTGTTTAGGGAATATTTGCTTGAGGCATGTAAGACATCTGTACTGGTCAAGAACACTTAGGATTCGATTACCCCATCCTTAGAAGCTTTCGTATTTTAATTACTTGCATTTTTATTCATCACTCGATCCATTACCCGAATAGGTACACGATCACCTGCTTCGAGTAACCTCTCGAGTTGTTCATACTTCATTTGCTTACTCGATCATCCCACCCGATCCTGTACTCGAATGCTTGCATCGAGTGCTTAGATCGT
Organism: Camelina sativa; assembly: GCF_000633955.1. Taxonomy (NCBI): domain Eukaryota; kingdom Viridiplantae; phylum Streptophyta; class Magnoliopsida; order Brassicales; family Brassicaceae; genus Camelina; species Camelina sativa. The sequence continues at coordinate 17,876,406 of NC_025700.1, forward strand.
GTGGTTCTTTGTTTATACTCTTTTCTTTTATTATTTTAGGATTGTTAGATCAAAACCAACTTTTGCTTGGCTTGACTTGCATTGTTCTGATTGCATCCTTCCTGCTAGCATAAACAACCATTTGGATTGATAACCCTTTGTACTACAACTGCAAAGGGAATTGCTACCCTGGGTGAAAATCCTGTTGTCAATCATAAAAGCATTAAACCTCTTTTTCCATAGTCTAGGAGCCTGCTTCAATCCATATAAGGACTTCTTCAACAATCAAACTTGATCTTTACCTGAATTTACCTTGAAACCTTCTGGTTGCTCCATGTATAGGTCTTGATCAAGCTCACCATGCAAGAATGATGTTTCCACGTCCATCTGCTCTAACTCGAGATCGTCTTTAACGACTAAGGACATCAGCACCCTTATCGAGATATGCTTCACAACCGGAGCAAACACCTCTTCATAATCAATGCCCTTCTTCTGTGTGAACCCTCTGAACACAACCGTGCCTTGTATCTCTTTGACTCAACTCCAGGAATCCCAGGTTTCAACCGATACAACCACCTGCAACTGATTACTTGTTTGTCTTTTGGCCTATCTACTATGACCTAAGTTCCATTCCTCTTGAGATAGTCCATCTCATCGATCATCCCTTCATTCCAAAACTCCCAGTACTTATCTTCTTTTGCCTCATGATAACATTGCGGTTCACAATCAACCTCCTCTGAAGCCATTAGTGCAAAAGCACATTGTGTATAATCAGAATACTTAACTGGAGCTTTAATCTCACGCTTAACTCTATCTCGAGCTAACTGATAGTTTTCGACACTTTCTCCACTTGCAGGGCTTTGATCCTCTGTTTCAAAGTACTCAGTTTCTGAATCACTTGAAACCTCCTGAGTAACTCCACCTGAAACTGAACTTTCTCCCTTCTTAAGCACCTGAATACCGAGTTCTGATGATGACTGATCCAACTCACAAGGACTCTGACTTACCTTCTCAATCTGCTTGTTGTCCTGAAGATCCTTATAAACCAAATCTTTATGAAAGATTACGCTTCTACTGATCATGCATTTCATCTCATCTAATAACCAGACCTTATATCTCTTTGTACCCTGAGGATAACCTATGAACACCCCTTTCAATGCTCTAGGCTTGAGCTTCCCTTGGTCGTGGTGTACAAGCAACCGAACCAAATCTCATCGAATGCTTGTATCCAAGTTTTCTACCTAACCACAACTCCTCTGGAACATTATGATCAACAGCTGATGAAGGAGACCTTTTCACAAGATAAGCAACTGTAGCTGCTGCTTCTGCCCAGAAGGGTTCTTCTAAACCCGACTCATTTAGAAGACATTGCACCTTCTCCATAAGAGTCCTATTCATTCTCTCAGCGACACCATTCTGCTTTGGTGTGTAGGTGCATGTCATGTGCCTCTCAATACCATTCTTCTTGCAATACTCATCGAACATGGTGTTGCAGAATTCTAGCCCATTATCTGTTCTGAGGACTTTAACCTTCTTATCCATTTGTTTCTCAACAAGTTCCTTCCATTCGCCGAACCGATCAAATGTTTCATCCTTAGACTTTAAGAACATAAGCCAAACCTTTCTTTTCTTGTCGTCAATGATTGACAAGAAATACTGTTTTCCTGAGAGTGATGGTGTGACATTAGGAGACCCCCACAGATCAGCATGAAAAATATCCCAATGCATCCTTAGTATTGTGTTTCCCTATGTTGAAGCTCAACTTCTTGGACTTACCCATAACTGAATGCTCAGAGAAGATCTGATCTTTCACGTCTTTCTTCTGCAACAAGCCTTTATCTACCAATACCTTCATACTGTTTGAGCTTAAGTGACCAAATCGACTGTGCCATAACACTGCATTGTCACTCAACTTCTCTGCATTACAGTTTTCGGTTACGATAGTCTCTCCATCAAGCACATACAACCCATTCACAAGAGTTCCAGATAAAGCTGTAGTGTTATTCTTGAAATACTTGACCTTCCCATCACCGCCTTCATGCTTATAATCCAGCTTGTCAAGAGTACCCGTTGATATGAGGTTTCTTCGTAAATTGGGAACATACTTAACCTGATTTAGTACCTTGATAGATCCTCCATTAGTACTGATCCAAATGGATCCTTGTCCCTGAGACTCTACTGAGTGATTATCACCAAGCAGAATCGTTGTAGCCTGTTTCTCCTCAAAGCTACTAAACCAATCCCTGCGTGAAGTCATGTGAGAGGTACAACCTGAATCCAAAATCCAAAGATCCTTGACCAACTGATCATTAACGCTCAGAGCTTCAGAAAACACTAACTTCTCTGTGATGACCCTGACTTCATTCTGATCCTCATTATCCATCTTTCTCTTCCTAGCATAGCAATCCTTCTTTAGATGCCCTTCCTTTTTACAAAACCAGCAGACAACCTTCGATCTTGAATTTGACCGACTCCTGCCTTTACCTTTAGAACCGTTCTGTTGTCCTCTTGTTTGAGATCTGCCTCTCTCCGTAGTGTACAAAGCTGCAGATGAGGCTCTCTCAGATACCTTTGTTTCAGCAAGATCTTGTTCTAAAGACTTAGCTGATGACACCACATCTTGAACCGATAGACTCTTATTCCCATACTTAAGCGTATGCTTCAACTGATCGTAGCTCAAAGGCAGAGAGTTTAGCAACAACATTGCTTGAACTTCTTCAGTAACCTGAATCTCCAGACTCCCTAACTCTGCAACTATCTTCAAGAAATCATCTACATTCTGATCTATCGGCTGAGCATCAATCATCTTGAACGAGTAGAAATTTAGTTGTACGTAGATACGATTAGGTAACGACGTTTCCATGTACAGCTTATTCAATAACGCCCACATCTCAGCTGCAGTTTCACAGTGATGTACCTTTCTCAGAACTTTATCTCCGACGAGGTTTATGATGATTGTCAACGCTTGCTGAGATTGATCAATCTTGATCGGATCTGGCTCTTATTTTGTTTGCGGTGGCGTAGATCCTAAAGATTCTTCAGATGAAGCCTTCTTCTCCTCACTCTTGGACAACGGAACGGTCTTAGTTAGAGTGAAATCCATGAGGATGCCTTTCAAGCCAAGAACTCCCAACTGTGCTAAGATTCTTATCTTTCATAGCGAGAAATCGCTATCTCCATTAAACACCATGATCTCGATCCTTGCAGTTGTAGCCGCCATCGATTGATCGGATCGGAGCTGGAACCCTAACCTCGCTCTAATACCACTTTGTTACGATCTATTGTTAGATTTGCACTCCAATCGAATCAACGAAACCTCTCAATCCACTCAAAGAATCGCGAAACAGCTCAAAAACAATCAAAGAATGAAAACGATAAAGAAATGGAGCACACAACGAGATTGTTTACCCAGTTCAGTGCAATCGATGTGATTACACCTACGTCTGGGGCCGAATCAGTTCGGCAATCCACTATATCAAGGTGATGATACAAGTACAAAAGGTGAGCTCAACAATGGAGTCTCTCTCTCTCACTTTATAAGAATGTGATAGATGAATCGATTAAAGAAGAAGAAGAGATATATCAAGTATATATACCTATACCCGATTGTAACAGCAAACCCTCTCTCGCGAAAAGAGACTTTACTTTATTTTTTCCACACCGGTTCAACGAGCTTCTAGTAACCGGAATTAATTCATCATAACCAAGTGACTAAACCAATCACAAAATTGAATCAGAACCAATATAACAACAGTTAAAGTATTAGCAGAGTCACACATTTCAATTTTAACATAACGCTAAACAAAAGTAGAGGATAATATAATTTGATTAGTAGCGATAGAAAGCGGTGCAGCCAACAGCAGAATTCAAATGGACACATGTCTGTTTCATTTCTATTAGAGGAAACTACAAAGCCCAATAGTATGATCCATTAATAGTATTAAAACCCATGTAACTAGGATTTCTAAGTGAGATAGGTTCTATATATACATATAATGAATCTAAGAAATGTAATTTTGAGAGTTGTCTCAAAAGTCAAAACAACTCTCCTTCATCGTAGTTGTCGCCAGCTCCTTTGGCATATGAAAGTGAAGTGATACATCTGTTTCCATCTATCTTACACGTTTTAGTAGTTTCGTTCTTTGGATACAATTAACAGGTTCATATTATTTATTTTTAAAGGTTTTCACTTAAAAAAAATTATTAGTAGTTTCGTTTCCACCTATACGTATACAAACTTACTTGCCAATTCTTTTCAGTTTTTTTTTTTTCATAAATGCATGAGAAATTCACACCCAAAAGTTGAATAACTCTGTTTTATGAAGGGCTCTCAAGCTTAAAGTCATATCTGAATTGCGAACGAACATTATTCTTTAGAACAAATAAAGATTAACACGACAATAGAATTATTATTTAGAAACACAGTTGTAAATTAACTGAACTGAACGAACATTATTATTTTAGCCTAAGCAAAGGTCAACACGACAATAGGTATGATAACGAACAATCCCAATAAGACCTATAACCAGAGGCAGACCATTATTATTTACTTATTTACCATACATAAAGAAATTAACGACAATAGGACTTTGAGAGAGTGAACAACCAAGAGTCTCTGATCATAATCAGCGGACCAATTCTTGTTGTTCACATACACTACAAGAAAATAATATGACAGTTACACTAAAAATTGTTGCAATAGCTCCATATTTTGTTGCAATAGCTCCATATTTTGTCGTATAATTGTGATGTACGTTTGCAACTTTCATTTGTTACAAATTATTGCCACAGAAAAAATATAGCAACGAAGTAATATATTGCAATATGTGTTGTATTAATGCAACAATATTTATGCATGTATAATCACGACGGTTTAATGCAATTATATATTGTCTTAAATAAATGCTACGTAAAATATAAAGCAAAAAATGTTATAAATTTGTAGTAATTATTTTTAAATATACGCATATCGCATATATTTTATGACGATGCTCACAACTAAAAATGTTGCAAATATTGGCCAATTAGCGTAGAGATTACTAGATACCATGCATGAAAAGTGACAAATTTGCTTTCATGAGTTTCATCTTACACGTTTTAGTAGTAGTTTGGTTCTAATTCTAATACATTAATCACGCGCCAAAATATTGATAACAAGTTAACATTTTTCTAAAGGTTTTCACTTTAATTCTGTTTTGTCTATTGAGAAGGATGATTACTAGACTAACACAGAGATTTGGTGTAGCCAAGCCAAGCACGACTTGCAAGGTTTTCTTTCATCGTACAAATCTAGTCGTCAATGCACAAAATAAATTCAGATATAGAATTTAAATTTTTAAAAGTTTTTCTCTTTTCACTCTTAATTATTCTTTGTACGCAATTGTTAAAAGAAAGGTTTTCACGTATAAGCATAAGATACTTACTTCAATCCTTTTAAATTCTTTTATTTATTTTTAATCGAGATACTCGTTGAGGATTGTTTGGCTTATATGTTAGGATTTTTTTTTTTTTTTAATGTTAGGATTTAAAATTGAAAGAAAAATGAAGTAATATAATACCGGCCTGGTCCCCTCGCTTCAACGGGAAAAATGTCAAAAAAATCTTCAACTTTATTTAGGACGTTTTAATCACCAAATTTTGAGATGCCATTTTAATCACAAACTTTCCGTTGACTTGGCCATAAAATAACAAAGTTTTGTTGACCTCGCCGTTTTAGGCACGTCGTTTATTCTCTGTTAAAGACCTAAAAAACAGAGTAAATTGCATGTTATCTGCTACTGATTAGCATAAACAACCACGTTTTTAACACCAAAAACAACATTGTTTATCAAATTGAAGACACTAAATCCCCAAATTGATTCCAATTTCATAAATAGAAAGAAAACCCTAAATTCTCTCTATACCATCCATGGCACACCATACTCACCGATGCAACCAGATGTGTATTATAGAGAGAATTTGAGGTTTTCTTTCTAAGATTAGGGATTTAATAAACGTCATTCCTAAAATGGCAAGGTCAACAGAACTTTGTTATTTTATGGTCAAGTCAACAAAAGTTGGTGATTAAAATGACATCTTAAAAGTTGGTGATTAAAACATCCTAAATGTGAAAGTTAGGGATTTTTGATGACATTTTTCCCTCGCTTCAACTGTTTGTTCGTTTTATTGGTAATTTTATTAATTAAGACCCATACTGAATAAACCGGAATTTTAAGGCGTTTCATTGGTAATTAAGACCCGTATTAAATTAAACCGGAATTTCAAGGACAACAGAACAATACAGTACTAATCTTCCATTGAACCGGCCAAAACTCATGTATTAAAATCTTATGGACACTGCATAAGTTAACCTACTATAGTTTTATGGGAAAAAAACTAGATTGACCAAAATTAAGAGATTAATTACTTAATTAACTCATAAAATATGAGGGTTAGTTGAATTATTTTTATGCCTAAAATACCCTTTTTGCTTTGTCAGAAAACAATAAAAAGTCAAATTTACCCTTTAAAAAAATTCCAGCATTTAAAAAAAAAATAAAAATAATTTCAAAAGTCTATCGGACTAGTTGTGACAGATTTGTTTATTTACGACAGATTGGTTTTTGCACGACAGATTTTTTTGTGCAAGTCCGACAGATTTATTTTGGATGACAGATTTATTTGAAGATAGTTACGACAGATTTATAATTAGTGACATATTTATTTAACGGCATACTTATTTATACAGACACCACAGACTTTCATAATATATGGCAGATTGGTTATAATATGTGGCAGATTTATTTTTTACAGTTGTTACAGATTTATTTTTCGCTAAAAATATATCGTATTGTGACAGATTTTTTTTCTGAAAAATAATTACTAGTTTGACGTCTAGTGATAACAGATTTATTTCATCTTACACCAGATTTTTTAATTTAACTAAAAATATGTCGTTTGATAACAGTTTTGTTAAAGTTTTTTAAAATTGCTAAAGAGACCTACATTAAAACCATATGTTATGGCAGATTTGTTTATGTTATGACAGCTTTGTTTTTGGCTTAAAAAAATCTGTTGTTTGATAACAGATTTATTAGATGTAATTATAGTCATAACAGATTTATTTTATGTTATGGCAGATTTGTTTTTTGTTATAACAGTTTTGTTTTTGGCTTCCAAAAATCTGATGTTTGTTACCAAATTTGTTTAGATTAGTTGTCATATTCGTCATTAAAATCATTAATTGTTTCTCTATTTTCTATTTATATATCATATTCTTATACATTAACATAGATATATGTTTTAAGTCATATTTTATACATCTTTTTTTTGACAAATCATAATTTTATATATCAGATTTTTAATCATATTATTTTTCTAGAGATTTGAAGAAAATTATATTTTAAACATCAACGCAGATATATTTTTTAAATAATATTTTTAATCATATTTTATTTCATTATAGTTTTATAAAATATGTTTTCAAATTTTTTTTTCAAAAAATCATATTTTAATACATAATATTTTTATAAACATATTTTCAAATAAAAATATTTAAAAATTATATTTTAACTTATTATTTTATACACTACATTTTCTATTCTTTTTTTGTTTTATTCTTTTTTTATTTCAACTTTTCGTTTTTTCTAATAAAAAACTTAATTATTATTTTTTTTGGTTTTTGGTCTTTTTGCATAAATATTGTGTTAATCTAGTAATGAGATACTATAGTATGTCAATTGAGTTATTTTTACCCAAATTTGGGTCAATCTAGTGTATTTTCACTAGTTTTATTGGGTACTAATTCTCTATATAAACAGGACTCAAACTAAAACTCTACAGTAAAAACTCTAGAAAACAAAAAGAAAGACCAAAACTGAGAACTCTTCTCTCATCAAAGAGACAAAATGAACATAACGAATGTCGAGCTTATCAATAACAGTAGCCAAGCCAAGCCTCCTGGCTTCTCTGCTCGACCTATCCCCTTACCGAGCACCACGGCTGCAACTGCTATAACCCCAAACCCAACACATATTGTGAACACAACCACACCTTTCTTCTCCATCCACTCCATTCTTTCCAACACATGCTCTAACCTCTCCTTCACTTTCTCTTTCTCATTCTCAGCCTTCTCTAGCTCTGCCTCCACTCTCATCCGCCACTCCTTCATCTCCATCGCCTCCTTCTTCGTATTCTCTTCCCTCTCCTTCATTCTCGCAACCTCAAGACTCATAGTCTCCACCTCCTTCTCTCTCTTGCTCGCCTCAAGGTCCATCTCTTTAAATATCTTCCCGTAACTCGAGCTCCGTTCCTCCAAGTAACTCTCAAGCACTGATAAGCTCACGTCAAGCGACCGTATCTTCTGCATCAGTATCTTCAGGACCGTGTCCCCTGGCATTCTGCTTCCTGGTTGATGTTTTATCTCTTCCACAGGATCTGGCAGCTTTTTTCTCTCAGT
>NC_025700.1:17889049-17894422 GCF_000633955.1 Camelina sativa
ATTTATTTTATGTTATGGCAGATTTGTTTTTTGTTATAACAGTTTTGTTTTTGGCTTCCAAAAATCTGATGTTTGTTACCAAATTTGTTTAGATTAGTTGTCATATTCGTCATTAAAATCATTAATTGTTTCTCTATTTTCTATTTATATATCATATTCTTATACATTAACATAGATATATGTTTTAAGTCATATTTTATACATCTTTTTTTTGACAAATCATAATTTTATATATCAGATTTTTAATCATATTATTTTTCTAGAGATTTGAAGAAAATTATATTTTAAACATCAACGCAGATATATTTTTTAAATAATATTTTTAATCATATTTTATTTCATTATAGTTTTATAAAATATGTTTTCAAATTTTTTTTTCAAAAAATCATATTTTAATACATAATATTTTTATAAACATATTTTCAAATAAAAATATTTAAAAATTATATTTTAACTTATTATTTTATACACTACATTTTCTATTCTTTTTTTGTTTTATTCTTTTTTTATTTCAACTTTTCGTTTTTTCTAATAAAAAACTTAATTATTATTTTTTTTGGTTTTTGGTCTTTTTGCATAAATATTGTGTTAATCTAGTAATGAGATACTATAGTATGTCAATTGAGTTATTTTTACCCAAATTTGGGTCAATCTAGTGTATTTTCACTAGTTTTATTGGGTACTAATTCTCTATATAAACAGGACTCAAACTAAAACTCTACAGTAAAAACTCTAGAAAACAAAAAGAAAGACCAAAACTGAGAACTCTTCTCTCATCAAAGAGACAAAATGAACATAACGAATGTCGAGCTTATCAATAACAGTAGCCAAGCCAAGCCTCCTGGCTTCTCTGCTCGACCTATCCCCTTACCGAGCACCACGGCTGCAACTGCTATAACCCCAAACCCAACACATATTGTGAACACAACCACACCTTTCTTCTCCATCCACTCCATTCTTTCCAACACATGCTCTAACCTCTCCTTCACTTTCTCTTTCTCATTCTCAGCCTTCTCTAGCTCTGCCTCCACTCTCATCCGCCACTCCTTCATCTCCATCGCCTCCTTCTTCGTATTCTCTTCCCTCTCCTTCATTCTCGCAACCTCAAGACTCATAGTCTCCACCTCCTTCTCTCTCTTGCTCGCCTCAAGGTCCATCTCTTTAAATATCTTCCCGTAACTCGAGCTCCGTTCCTCCAAGTAACTCTCAAGCACTGATAAGCTCACGTCAAGCGACCGTATCTTCTGCATCAGTATCTTCAGGACCGTGTCCCCTGGCATTCTGCTTCCTGGTTGATGTTTTATCTCTTCCACAGGATCTGGCAGCTTTTTTCTCTCAGTGGATACTTCAGCTTTCACAACTGCAACCTCTGGTGAGGTTTCTTTTTCCTTCTCCTTCTGTTTACTCCTGTTTTCATCGCTTTCAGAGGACTCTGTCGCTTGTACTGGCATCTTCTCTTTCTGCTCAGTGTCTCCTTCTTGTGGTTTCAGTATGTTTTTGTCTTGGATAGATATCAAATCCTCCAGCATTCTCTCCACAGCGTCTACTCCGTAGACTTCTAGTAAACTCAAGGTGCAGTAGAATTCTGAACCGTAATGGCTTAGGAAATTTAGCTTTAGATATCTCACCCACTGAGGATCCACGAGTGTAAAGTTCTGCTCATGCTTCATGTTTAAAGCCGTGAAGTTCCCTAGATGAGTCCAGGTCTCAGTCGGATAAACCAAGGTGCCTAGGATCTCAAATTCCTTCAGATTGGAAGAGTAATGCTCGAAATTTGCAATCTTGATTGTGTTCACCAACGTTTCTTCTGAGAGCTCTATGACAACGAATTTGCCTTCAGTAGAACACGGGTTTCGGAGATACTTGTCTTTGTCCCGGGTTATGATGCTTGAAGGTCCTTTTGCTTCCTTGTTAGAAGCTAGGACCTTTGCACCTTTTGAAGCAGCTGCGTAGTTGTACTCTTTGCCACCAGGTTCCATCCTGTGAATCACGCCGCTGACTTGGCCTGACAAAGATTTGTCTTTAGAATTTGACGTCCTGCTCTTGAACTCATCAAGGCCAAGCGGGACTGCACGAGATAGCTGATCAAGCTTTGAAGCACTCGTCTCACTATCATTCCCTTGACCTGTGGCTGTGCTATTACTTATCTGACTTGGCTTCACAAACTTACTGTCTTTATTTTCTGTAACATTTCCAGCAGTTGTGTCATCTTCTTTTGTTTGCTTCAATATGATGATTTCTCCGGCTGCGGCTTTACCGCCGACCGAACTCAAATCAGGAGTAGAGTGGACAGAGGCAGACGCTAGTGATGGTGCATCAACAGGCTTACCTGTCTCATTTGCCTTATCATCATCTGGTTTACCTTTTTCCACAGAATCCACTAAAGACCTACCTGCAAATAGCCAATAGTAAGCGTTAAATACACTTATAAGTCTATACATCTTCATGATTATCATATCTCTAAAAGCTCAGCAGTTCTTTAACCATATAATCTAATAAATGTTTTCGCAAATTCAATCCAAATTAGGAACTTAAAAAAGGTTACCTTTGTCACCATCAACATGACTGATCCACAATGTAGATAAGAAGACAAGCCCCCATATGAGAAAAACAAGAGACAATGAAACTTTGTAGAAGCGATTCCTTCCATTATTATTATTAGAACTAGTCTCAGAAACTCTTCTTCTAACCAGAAGAGCTCTCCTTGATCTTTGCATTTCACATCCAACCAAAAAGATCAGATCACCACCAAACAAAAACTAAAAATGTACTGTTCACACCTGTTCATAATGAAACCGATGCACATCAGATTCACAAATAAAAGCAAATTGTGTAAACTATATAAACCCAGAGAGAAACAATCGCAAACAGAGCGCTTGATTCAAAGCTACACAAATAAAAACAAAAACTTTTCCTTTAAGGTGAAGGTATACCCTACCCAAAATAAAGAGAACGACCCAGATTATTTAAAACTCGATTACCAGATCCAAAATTACGGATACGAAATTGAAGAAGAAGACTAAAAGTTACCTGAGAAGCGAATCGGAGATTGAAGAAGATAAACACCGATTCGAGAAGCTTCTACTGTAAAATAAACCCTTTTTTCAACGCCGCCGTCTCCGATGAGTGTCCGATCTAAAATGAAATTCCGACGATCTACCTCGTCTCTGCATCTCAGAATCCGATGAAACGCACCTCAATCTCTCTGCCACTTTTTTTTAATCACGGGACTTATATAGAACTCGAACACAATTTACAATGTTAATTTTTTTTAACCGTTGTGGTGTTAAAGATAAAAGAGGCGAAGAGTCAAAAAAGAGACTTTCAAATACAAAATTGAAAAACCGCGGAAGAATCTGTAGAGTCGACGACAGAACTGATCCGCAAAAGAGACAATGGGAAAGAGATTGGCTCTGTCTCTGTGTCTGTCTGTTGAGAAGAGTTTGGAGCAGCGCAATTTAATATGATTGTACCGGTCAATTATTTTGAATTTGCAAATTGATTTCTTTTAAATTTGTTTCCTTACTAATTAAAATTAATTGTTTTATTACCTTACCTTCTAATCTAAATTACATGTATATGTGCCAGCTTAGCTGTAAAGTGACTATAGTAGTTAACAAATAAAATATTCACCTTTTTTTTTGTTTTGTTAATTTAAATCTTTATGTTTGACTTCAAAGATTTTTTACTTCATTAGGTTTCCTTTATTCATTCATTGTTTTCAACTTTGATTTGATTTTATTTGCTTTATTAAAATTTTGAATTTTTCTGGATCTATCCCAATTCCCAAATGTTAATTACAACTAATTATTTTTTCTTTTTAATTACTACTAATTAATACTATGGGGATATTGATAATTCATTTGTGGGGTTAATGGAATCATGGATGTAGTAGTTATGGCCTTTGCCAAATATTTTCAGCGCATTTAAATTTTTATAGCTTTCGAAAAAGTAAAATTACAGTTTCCCACTCATTCAGTTTCTTTCTACGAAGACAAGTAATCATTGTCTTGCTAAACCTTTTTCAAATTAGTTTAAAGTAAATCTTCCTAGGACTCTTAACATTGAAATTCACCTTTATGATTGTTTTGATTTTTCTTAATTACTTCATTTTGGTTTATATACTAAACCTTTCTCCCAAAATAATTAAAACCAAAAACTATATACTAAATCGTTTAGATACTTTCTAATTAGTCTCAATAAAAATAAAAAACATAAAAATAAAATAAAAAACTTAATTTTTGTTTTTGGTTTATTGTCTTTTTTTAATTTGCCACAAGAATGAGTTTTTTGTGTTATCGTTTCGCTTTCCGTTTAAATAGTATAAAAATAGCGTTCATCATTTTACGCGTTTCCCTGCAGATATTTTTGATTATCGTATCTCAAAGTTACTCATGCATAATTGATTTGTTCGAATTATTATAGATCACGACTTACAGCTGGTCAGCTTGGCGTCGGTCACAAATATCACGATGACATGAGGACAAAATTTCGTTCGTTTTCTAGTAGATGAATCATGAATCTAACAGCCACATCAGGTTGAGTTTAGTAGATAATTCGATATAATTGGTTAGACAATTTTTCAAAGTTATTATAAAACCGGATAAAGGAAAATAACAAATATAAACTCTATTCTGCACTAATTAATAATTATGCGTGGATGATCGATTGAAGATATTTCAACGCTTCAAGCGTACGTGTTTTAGAAATTAAGACATGTGATGCTATATATTACAAACTGCAAACACACTATATGCTAGTTTAGATTGGTAATTAGGAATCCAAACTTTGACGATGCTACGAGCTCATAATTTCTATTAACAGACTTTCAGAATCAGCAATAACACCGATATATCGAACCAAAAAAAAAATAGATGGATTAACCTCATGGCATCCTCTTATAAGCTTAGGATTTTAATCACTAACCATTTTGTTGGTTTCCTAATTTTGACCATTGTTGATTGTCCAAATCACTTAACACTTAAGTTATACTTTCAGTAAGTTGATGATCTTGGGGAAATTTGTTTGTATTCCAGTGCTATATAGCAGTAGCTAGCCAATTTGAAAAGTTATACAAGCTATATACTATTATTGTCTTCTAATTCGCAGAAATGCTTTGGTTGTTGGTACAATAATAAATTTGAAAATCAAATACAATCGTATTCAAAAATAGGAAACTAGTGAACGATATAGAAGGAGAAAATGGAGAATGAGGCAATGGGTCCAACATGATGTGAACTAGATGACGTGGCGTAAAGAAAGAGAGAGATAGAGGACAGCTTCGATTGCTCCCTTCTCCTCCGACACCTGGCGTATTCATGTGCGTCGACCTCGCTTTGGCCGACCTCTTTTTACATTTTTACTCTTTTTTTT
>NC_025700.1:17894874-17899105 GCF_000633955.1 Camelina sativa
TTTTTTTTTTTTTTTTATACTATTTTCATCTGTGTGGATCATGAACCTTGCTGGTCACGTTAACTATGAAATATTTGTAACACATTTCTTCAGCGGTTCAGTCAGTGTCTAATTTTGCGTCGGTAAAATCCAATATACAATTACCAAACCGAATCGATCAATACGCTGCGTTTTGACTATCTCTAAAAAAACGGTATAAATAAGTCACTGGAGATTTTTAAAAAGTCCAGCTAGGGTAATAATAAAGCGGCGGTCGATCGTGATGGATTCATCGCCGAACACTAACAAAGCGGTAACGGAGACGCGGTTCTCTGACCTCAAACATTCAAACCTATTCTCTCCTGCGACATTATCGAAACGCTAAAACGGTCCTTTTTCGAGTTCTGTACGGCTGTTCAGGCCGAGATGATCCCTTTACTCTGCAGCAACAAGGATGTTGTCGTCTGACGCTACCACCGGTTCTGGGAAAACCCTAGATTTCCTCGTCCCACTCGTCGAAATCATCCGTGGATCCCCCTCCTATACTCCTATCCTCCCAAGCCTCACCAGGTTCTCTTCAAGAAAGAAGATGCTCTGAGAACGCATCTGATGTCATCCCGATTGTAAGAAAACACTTGCATGCCGCTACAATGTATTTGCTACAATGTATTTAGATACGTGCAGGCGTGCAGCTACCATGAAGGAAAAAATGCATTTGTTTCTTTAATTATTTTGTCCAAGCTTGGAAGGAGCATCACTGCTTTAACATTCTCAGGTTGTTTCATGAGGCTCTCAGTAGTTTTTTTTTTTTTTCTGTTTTCCCAAACATTTTTCTTGCTATTTAGCTTTTGCTATTGAGAAGTTTTCCTTTTTGCTTACTTGCAGATGGCAAGAACTTGAAATCGGAAAGCTAGCCATGGGAATATGCCCTCTTGTTTCTTCCTTCAATGTCTGAAGTTAACCAAGGCAGGCTTTCTAATGAGGGTTTCACACCCGTCGAAGGCGTTACTTTTGACGACATAAAATTCAAGTAGGTTTCTATCCTTGAAACACTTACGATATCCTCTGTTTTCTTAGTTACCTAGTTACCATTTTGGTACAGTGAAAGTCCTTTACATATAGAGAGACATCAAGGCTCATATTTTAGGGGACACAAACAAGATTTTGTTGTCTCAAGTCAATGCGCTCTGAGACAAGACATCAACAAGTAGGCACTAGGCATTTCTCTGAATCCGAATGTTTTGTAATAAATGCAGGGACAAAACCCGGGAGAAACAAAGACAGCAAAACTTACTAACCAGGAAAGAGAGAGGACAAGCAGAGAAAAGAGTGAGAGGCTTGTGATTCTAGTAAAGGGTGAAGAAGGTTAACGGGGAAGCGGAGACAAGCAATCCAAACAGCTGAAGATAGAGAAAAGTTGGATCGAGACCGCATTGAAAAAACAAAATAAAGGGTTGATTACAGAAGATGTATATACAAAATTCACAGGATTTCATTAGAGCAGAGATAGGGTGGTGGTGGCCGGTGGGATAAGAGTAATAATTAGAGCAGAGAAAGGGCATGTTTTGAAAATAAAATGCTACAACAATAGCTTTAAGAATCAAATAATTGAATCAAAAATAAAAATAAAAAATTAAGAAACTATTTTAATAATCTTAGTTTTATTAAGAGTAATTAATCTTTTTATATAGATGATATCGTTAATCATGCAAACCTTCTTGTTTCATGCTAATGTTATAACCAAACATCAACTAAATAAAGACCACGAGAATATTTTTTGCCGGGTCCATTAATATTGGGTCTTAGCCCATTTAGAGTTTAACAACACTTACTGATTTTTTTCACGTTAGGCTTGGGCCAACGGATCTGTAGCTAAAACAGGAAACTAACAAAACGAACACTACTCTCATCGGAGAAAATGCACGGCGGTGGCGGATTCAATATCAACCCGCTCGACCGGAGGCGAAGTAAGCCAAAGGTCCGACGAAGGCGGCGTTAATGTAAGTAGCCGGTTCCGAGTGGCTATAATCGTCTCTCTGATCTGGATACCCATCGTTTTGATTCGGACCTCCTACGATTGCTCCTGTGAGAATGTTAGGGTTAGGGTTTTGAGTGTAGAATGATTGGAATCCGCCGTTGCAGCCTAGGGATTTAGAATGAAGTGAGTGTGAAGGAAGCGAAGATGCTCTGTGGTGGATTCTTTTGGGGAAATTTGATCCGAACCCAACCATGTACGACATTCTGATTGGGTTATCTCCGAGTATGTAATCAACTTGTCGCTTCGATAGGCTTATCAAGGCGTTTGGGACTATAACGGAGCTTCCGCAGTTGAATGTGTGTTTTGTGGCTTTCATGTATTTGGCGTAAGTCGTGAGCAAGAATGTTATGGAGGTTACGTATTGCAGATTGCTTTGAGGTAACTTGTACATTAACCCCCCTGTAAACAGTAAAGGTATTATCATTAGTCTAACATGTAGAGGTTTGTGTTGTTATTAGGCATTTGATATAGTGAATTAGATCATCACCTTGAGTGTATTGGGTAGATGAGGAAGGAGAATCTGGAAGGATTTGGCACATGAAATTCTCAGCTGCTTGCTTGTATGGTTCGAAGTTGATGTCTTTGTTAAGTAATGCTCTCTGCCAAAAGTAACAGATTTTTGTTTGTGAAATAGTGAGTCAGATAGTCTGATGCTAAAGCATGATTTGTTAATAAGCAGGGAGACAAACCCGTGACAGAAGAACATAGGCACCAGCATATTTGTTGTCCCAGCTGAAGATGTCAGGTTGATCTCCACCTCCTAAGGATTTTATAAAGTTTGCGTAATACGGGTTATTGGTTGCTCTCAGCAGCCAGGAAGCACCCCACATCAGCTCGTCCTGTCATCATAATAAATTCACATTTCAAAATGAGGATCACATGTTGTGGTAAGAGTGGTTTAGTTGCAGTGAATTTTTATAAAGATGAAACATATGAAAGTAGACCTTGTAACCAGAGTAGGAGCAGTAGAAAGGACAAACGGATGAAGAAAGGGAATCACTGTAAGCTCCCCTGTACTGAATGGCGAATTGCATCACATCCTTAGCTGTTGCCAGCAGCAAACGCGAATACTTAGAATCAACTTTTCTGAAAACCATAGAAGCTGCAGCTAGAGCTGCTGCTGTTTCAGCTGCGACATCAGAACCAGGGTTAGAAGGGGAAACAGAGTAAACTGTACGAGGTGTGTCCATGTCTTCAGGCCGTTCCCAGCATTTATGATCAACGTTAGGATCTCCTACCCCAACATAAAGCTTGCCGGGAGTGGCTCTAGCACATTTCAGCAGATAATCTGTGGCCCAACGGATGTTTACACGTGCGTTTTGCAGCTCAGGACCCATCCTCTTACCGTACTCAAGTGCGCTCCATGAGAGCATCGTGGTGGTAAACGCCATTGGGAAATTGAACTTCACGTTGTCGCCTGCGTCGTAGTACCCGCCGGTTAAGTCCACCTGCAATTCATATAAAAATTTACCTGCTTAAATTAGTTATCAATGTCACTTCTACAACAGGTTAAATTGATTGAGGGTGTGTTTACATGAGCGGAGGAGCCATCAGAAAGGCCAGAGCTAGCCCTCCATGAGAGTTGTTGGCCTCTAGGAAGGCGACCGGATCGCTGACCTTGGAAGAAAAGCAATGACTTGGAGAGAGCTTCTCTGTAGTTTTGGTTGGCATCAACATTGCCTGTGAGAAGAGACGAGAAAAGGAAAACAAAGAAGAAATGAGAAGTCATTTTCCAAAGACAGAGAAGTAAGTTGCTTTTGAGGTACAAATCTATTACGTGCAGGTCCACATATATATAGAGAAAGGGAGATGCAGAGATAAGAGAGAGAATGATCCGGCGCTGATGGAAGCGATAAATATGGCTTTTTGGGTAATCAACGTGCTCCTAAACAAAAGTACCTTAATTTCTCCAATCTAAATCCTCTTTTTTTAACTATTGTTAAACTTTAGTCTTCTTTATCTGTTCAAATTCCTCTTTACTTTTTCTTTGTAAATATTTGTCTTTTAAGTGTTGAAAAATGGAATAAACTAGGATTTGGCATTAGTGGAGGCATTGGGAAGCAAGAAAGTCGTAACAGTTTCTCCTATTTCCGAAGAAGTAGTATTTGCCTGCTTGAATGAACAAAATATAAACGCACATAACGACTTTGCGTCTTCTTGAAAATATACAGTTATGGTCAAAAAGACCAAATGCAAAACAGTAAAAGCGGGACT
>NC_025700.1:17899424-17910909 GCF_000633955.1 Camelina sativa
TCTCCTATTTCCGAAGAAGTAGTATTTGCCATTAGTGGGCACATGAATGAACGAAATATAAACGCACATAACGACTTTGCGTCTTCTTGAAAATATACAGTTATGGTCAAAAAGACCAAATGCAAAACAGCAAAAGCGGGACTTTCTAGTTTCTAGTACTATAAAAGATGAGGAGATTGAATGATTTATGGTATAAAAGTTTTTATAAATTGCTTGATATTTTACATTTGCACCCAAATAAAAAAAAATAAAAAAGTTTGCTTGATATTTATTTATACATTTGTTATCTTGTTGGAATCAAATCTTGTTGTAAGAGTTAACAAGTTAAGAATCTTATTTTCAAATGTGCATTCTTTTAGTTAATTTAGCAATATATTACTTCTTGAATCATTATTAAAGGTTTGTTATTTTTGTATTTGCTAGTTACTACTACTTAGTAGTTAGTACGTAGTACGTACTAGTATATACTAGCAATTACAGCATATTTTTTTTTTTGAAATGAGTAGTTTCGAGTTAAAATTGGATATAGTAATGTGTTCAGGTTATGGGGTATAGTCTAGTTAGGTAGTTTGTAGTTAAAATAGGTTAGGGTTTAACTTTAAGGGATTGTGAATTTAAAAAGAAGAGACAAAAAGAGAAGAGGGGAAGCGTGAATGGCGCCAAGATAACGGCGCCGAGTCTTGGGACTTAATAAAAAAAAAACGTATGGTTAGGTTAGTGTAATGGAGACGAAATTGATGCCTTAATCCACTTTCTTATATGTTTGTCCCTCTTTTTATGCATGTTTTTATTATAATACTACTACTCTTCTACTAATATTATTCCACGGATCTCTCTTTGTTTGCTTTATTTTTGGGACATTCTTTTTCTACTTCGTGTAATAATAACAAAAGCGAATAAAATAGGGGACAACGTGTCTGCTCGATGCCATTGATCTTCTGATAGATAGTACAATGAGTTAACAGAATGATTTTTTTTTTGTTAACAGAATGATTATTATCATGGGTATAATACACATACCACGGTTTAAGCAGACGCGTGATCAGAGCTATAGGTATTACTTATTAGTAATTGTAATCATTCGATGTCACTACTAGTAATAGTAAATATTAATATTGATTTGCATGAGAATAATAGAATAAGAGATTTCTAAATTATTTTTTTTTCTTTTTCTTCTTACACATGCTTAGTCTTTTACTTATGTGAACCCACTGATAGTCTACTACTCAAAGAATTTCCATTGGTTTTGGCAAATGATTTTTTTATCCTTATGCCAAAAAAGCAAAAATGTGTTTCTTTTTCTACTTTGTTCGCAAGATTCTTTTTATTCTTTCATGATTGTAGCCTTCTGACTGGCTTTCCCATTTGGTACTTAAGGAGGATTGCTTCCGCGGACCGCGACTATGCTCTAATAATAAATATACAGTAGTTTTTATACAATAATGAGAATATTTATACTCTATCCATCAAAGCTTAAATGAGTTCGATTATAATGATTAAGAATTCATTTGACTCTTTCTTTCAAACGAACCAAAATAATTAAATAAATGTAGGTGCATTATATAGGCATGATCGCATTACATATATGTAGGCCATTCGTATTAATGGGCCTTCACAATCAATTAATTTGGAAACCAAATCAGGCGGCTTGTTGATGCCAAAATCAGTGTATGTTGCCGGAGTTGTTCCCTTACAAATAACTTTTGGGTAACTAATAGCTTTAGTTAATTTTCAAGCCTTTTGGATTTGTCAGATCAATTATTCAGATGGACATTATCTAGCCATCTAATATACGTGAAGAACGATGATGCTATATTTTTGTTTAGGAATAGAGATGGGATTCAAGACTTGAGAGTTACTAATATTTTTGGAGCGATTGACTGAGTCAATGGTTTACGTGGAAAACTTAGAGACACGTGTGACACAAGTAATTATTGATGATAAAGCAGAGTTGAAGATTTTGACGAAATCAACTGAAATCCACTGAAGAGTCTCTTCTTCTTAAAGAGAGCCAATGATGCATAACATCAGTACATCACCCATTCATTACTTACAACAACACAGACTCAAAAAAAAAAAAAAGATATGATGATTCCAAGCCATCGTTATTGCTTTTATAGTGTTATTACCATCTATTTCTTCCTCCTAATCCACACTCTTGCTTCTCCTACAGTTCACTTCTGCCGCCACGACCAGAGAGATGCTCTTTTGGAGTTCAGAGACGAGTTTCCGACAAGTAATAATACATGGAGAAGTTCATGGAATAAGAGCAGTGATTGCTGTTTCTGGGAAGGTGTCAGTTGTGATGATAAAGCAGGCCAGGTGATATCACTCGACCTCTACACATCTCTCAACAGCTCTTTAAAAACTAATAGTAGCCTTTTTAGACTCCAATATCTTCGTCACCTCAACCTTAGTAACTGCTTTCTACAAGGAGAGGTTCCTTCTTCACTAGGTAATCTTTCTCATCTCACACTTGTTGACCTTTCTTGGAATAAATTGGTGGGTAAGATTCCAGCTTCAATAGGCAATCTAAACAATCTAAGAAACCTTAGTCTTGCCTATAACAATCTCGTAGGAGAGATTCCTTCTTCTTTAGGAAACCTTTCTCGTCTCAAAAGTCTTGAACTTTCGAATAATGGTTTGGTAGATGAAGTTCCAACTTCCATCGGAAACCTGAACGAGTTAAGAGTCATGTCACTTGACTTAAACAGTTTAAGTGGCAAAATTCCTATTTCCTTTGTCAATATAACGAATCTTTCCTATTTAAACCTAGCTTATAATAACTTCTCATCCACGCTTCCATCCGACATGAGTGGATTCCACAATTTGAGGTACTTTGATGTTGGTTCAAACTCCTTTCACGGGCCTTTTCCTAAATCTTTGTTCTCGATTCCATTGTTACGATCAGTTATTCTAAAACAAAACCAGTTCACGGGACCTATAGAGTTTAAGAATATATCTTCATCATCTAAGCTTTGGGCTCTAAACCTTGATAGTAACCAATTCGATGGTCCAATCCCTGAATCTATATCTAAGTTTCTCAACCTCGCACTGTTGCATCTTAGCCACAACAATTTCACTGGGCCAATCCCTAAGTCTTTTTCAAAGTTAGTCAACCTCGATTTTCTTCGTCTTTCTAACAACAAGTTGGAAGGTGAAGTACCAAGTTGGGTATGGAGTCTAACAGCAGTGACGCTTTCTCACAATTCTTTCAGCAGTTTGGAAAACTCTTCACAAGAAACATTGATCAAAGGGTTGGATTTGAGTTGGAACTCGTTCCGTGGACCCTTCCCTCTTTGGATATGCAAGCTTAAATGGTTACGTCTCTTAGATTTGTCCAACAATCTCTTCAGCGGCCCTATTCCTACATGCTTAAGGAACCTCACTGTTTCTCTTACCGAGCTAACTCTGCGGAACAACAACTTTAGTGGGACTCTTCCAGATATATTTTCCAATGCTACCAAGCTACAATCATTAGACGTTAGTCAAAACCAGCTGGTGGGAACTTTTCCGAAGTCTTTAATCAATTGCAAAGCTCTACAGTTTGTGAATGTGGAAAGCAACAAACTCAAGGATAAGTTTCCATCATGGTTGGGATCTCTACCATCACTAAATCTTCTCATCTTCAGATCAAACAAGTTCTATGGGACGTTGTATCATGACCACATGTCCATTGGGTTTCAGAGTTTAAGGGTCATCGATATATCTCATAATGACTTGGCTGGGACTCTCCCACCTTACTATTTCTCCAACTGGTGTGAAATGACCACACTAACCGAAGGAAATGGCCAGTACATGGCAAGTCTTCCTGCTTATTCTCTAATCTATCAGTCGGTGGAAATAGTGAATAAAGGAGTAGAAACTAGCTTTGAGCGGATCCGGCAAGACTTCAGAGCCATTGATTTTTCTGGAAATAAAATTTATGGTAAAATCCCTCAATCTATAAGCGTTTTGAAAGAGTTGCGTCTTCTCAACTTGTCAGGAAACGCATTCACAAGCGATATCCCACGATCATTGGCAAATTTGACTAGTCTCGAGGCATTAGACCTATCACGTAACAAGTTGTCAGGTCAAATCCCTCAAGATCTTAGTAAACTCTCTTTTCTGTCATACATGAACTTCTCTCATAACCTTCTTCAAGGTCCAGTGCCACGAGGCACACAGTTTCAAAGGCAGAAGTGTTCTTCATTCTTGGACAACCCAAAACTCTACGGTCTTGAAGAAATTTGTGGAGAAAACCTTGTCCCAAATCCTAAATCGCAACAACAACCCAAGGAGTTGTCAGAGAAAGAGGAAAAAAAGTTCAACTGGGTAGCAGCTGCAATAGCCTATGGACCTGGTGTATTTTGTGGATTGGTGATCGGACATATCTTCACGTCACACTATCATGAGTGGTTCACAGAAAAGTTTGGTCGAGGAAAAAATACTTAAGAGTCACTTCACGTGTTCGTTAAACCCTATCTCTTGTAGTCTCGCTAAACTTTTGTGAAGCATTGTGTAACGTACGTCTTGTTTCTAGGTGTGTCCTCGTTTGTGTTTTAATTTTCTATTTTATGGTTTTGTAATAAACGTACTATAATTGATGGATTTTTATTAATATATAGATCTTGGTTTTAAAATGTATACTTTGTGTTTTGGAATTCTCACTATTGTGCTGTAAACTATTATTAAACGAGTTTACAATCAGAATACTCAATTTTGTATTCTTTGATGTTGGTTCTTCTTATAATGGCTTTCACATCTGGTTGAGAAGGAAAACAGTCGATTGCTTTCCATGAACCACGATTGCAATTTTTTTTTTCTGACAGGCATACTCTATATAGGATCTACCAAGGGAAAACGGTCAAAATCAACCCCAACTATTTGTGAAACGCTTATATGTGTCAAGACATTTCAATGCACAATAATGAATCACAATAAGCGTTTATATAGCCTATTTATTCTAAATGCACAATGCACACACTACAAGAAAACAATCAATTTGCTAGGAATATTTGCGAGGGAAATTATCTCTCGCAAATTTGCGATGGAATTGCGAGGCATTTACTATAAACATAAAATTCCTAGCAAATTCCTCGCAAATTTGTGAGGAAGAGGATCCCCGGAAATCCATCGCAAATTTGCGAGGGATTTGCAAGGTAAGTTAACATTCTTCGCAAATCTATTGCAAATTTGCAATGGGTTTGCGATGATATTATCCATAGCAATTTTTCGAGGGATCTGCGATGGAATTGCGAGAGTCATCGCAAATCTGTAGCAAATTGAGAAAATAAAATTCAAAAAACTACTTATAAAACTTAATCGAATTTTATTTTAAATACATTTCAGTGTTCTTAAGGTTCATCAAATAAATTTATATACCCCAAATCCTATACATCAAACACTTAGACTAACTCAAAACCCTAAATCATAAACTCTAAACTTTAAAAATTCTAATCATAGAAATTAAATCATAAATCGTAAAACCAAAACCAAACCTTTTCCATTATATATACATAAAACCGATATTGAAAAAATTAACATATATATATATCTACTTTATATAAAATCAATCTTTTAAAAATACTATATATTTACTTATAAATTTAAATCACTAAACCTGGAATCTCAATTATATATACGACTGTTTTGTGAATGTTTAATTATAAAAAATAAATCATAAAAACCTAGTACAGATCCTAAATCATAAACTCTAAAACTTAAATTTTTAAATTTTGGAATTTAGAAATTAAATCATAAATTCAAATATTAATATTCTCTAAAGTCCAATACTTGGAAAAAAGTTCATGTATACAAAAAAGATATAAATATTTGTAAATACGTTTAACTCAAAAACTAAGAAAAATTAGTGAATATACATATATTTTAAGATATGTTTAACTTTAAAGCGAAGCAAATTAATGAATTTAATTTACAAATACGTTTAAGATATTTTGTCTACCTTTAATATACCAAATAATACTCCAAATTACAAAATTAATAAAACAAAAGATATTGAGTCCCTATTGGTTAGTTCATAGAGACATGGATTGATCTTTTAGTCTATCATGAACCGTTGATTAGATTAAATCTGACGGACACCATTGTTTCCCTTTTTTTTTTTCCTTCTCCTCTTCGTCACCTCTTCTCCTCAATCCTCATCCATCCCTTATCCCTAAGTTACGAACAGAGATGAAGGATAATCATGGGTTTATACGCTTTTCTCTTATCCCTTATTCCTTATTCCTTCTTTACTTCGTCACCTCTCTTGACATAAAAATGATGAAGGATAATCAAAGAAATCCAGAGATCTAAAGGAGACAGTGGCAGAGCAAAATCTAGACCTGAGTAGAGTAAAGTCCGCCGCAGACAGAGATTTGACCACCACCACGAAACAAGACAGAGCAAGATTTAGATCTGTTGCCTGAAGATCTCTGAATCCGAACTCCTCTTCTAGCCACCACTATAATTAAAGATGGAAACAGAAATCCGGCGACAGAAAAAGAGTGCTAAAGGAGACGGTGGCGGAGCAAAAGGCTTGTGCCGCGAGTGGAGCTAGTGCTGTCCCCTTCACCGGGTTGAGAATCTGGTTGGTTTGAAGATCATTTTTGAGGGATTATTTGGCCAAGAGGCCGACATACTAGCAGTTGGCAACAGGGCTCGTCGGCAACGGGGGCTCGTCGGCTGTGGGATTAGGGTTTTTTTGGTTTGTTGATTTTAGCTTTCGGTTCAACCGACAATTTGTAATTGGTTCAATTTTGTAACTCTTAACCAATTCCCGGTTTGGGTGTATTTATTAATATCAATATATATTAATTTTAAAAAACCTGTCACTAAATCTAT
Source organism: Camelina sativa (assembly GCF_000633955.1). Taxonomy (NCBI): domain Eukaryota; kingdom Viridiplantae; phylum Streptophyta; class Magnoliopsida; order Brassicales; family Brassicaceae; genus Camelina; species Camelina sativa. Next base: position 17,906,250 of record NC_025700.1, read on the forward strand.
AATTATATATATATATATATATATATATATTTATATGCTAAATAAAATTTTAGATATATTAAATTATTTAAGAAAATAATATTTTCTTTAGTTTTTCATTTTTATGTTTCCTTGCAAATCCATAGCAAACTTTGCGAGAGATGTACTGTGAACGGAACTGCAAGAAATTTGCGACCGCTTTTATTCCTCACAATTTGCAATGATTTTGCGAGGGATTTAGTTCCTAGCAAATATTGCGAGGGATTTGCAATGTTGATTATTTTGCGAGAAACGAATTGCGAGGAATTGATTTCCCTCGCAAATCCCTTGCTATAGTCGTTTTGCGAGGGATTTGCTAGATATTTTTCCATTGCAAATCGAGTGTTTTCTTGTAGTAAAAATGCGTTTATATAGCCTATTTATTCTAAGCATTCTAGATTTGGTTGGAAATTCTATTATTGCAGATAATGCATTTGTAGCGACATAACACTAAAAATGTTCATAAAACTTTGTATATTTGTATTTAGTTTGGGATATCGATATGTTTAAATGATCTCTATAATTAGGCAAACAATCGACATTCGACTTTAGAACTTTTTAAAATAAGTTTTCGTGGGATATGAATATGAAATGAACTTTTCTAGAGATAAAATGTCAGAAGATTGACGACTCTTCGAGTGAGGTTCTTAAGTCATTTTTTTATTACCATGTGATATATTGTTGATTTTCCAAGAAAACATTATTGCGACACTATAAAATATATGTTATATATAGATTAGTAAAATAAGTATAACGCTTATATAGATTTAGGGATCCCTAAAGAATTATCTTTTAAACTTCAAATAATTATATATATATATATATATATATATATTCAAAATAAAAATTGATATTAGACTAAAATCCCGCGCAAATAGATATAACAAAAAAATATTATTTTCAGTAATATATATGTTGTATATCACTTAGTAAAATAAGTTTAGTATTTATATAGATTTATACTCAAAAGATTAAACAATTATATTTGAGCTCAAGAATTAATATTGATAAAAAATATTTTAAATTAAAATGAGAAGACTTACAAATTAAATATCTATGAAGAAGAAACGAACCACTGTCAAGGAGGTCAACATTATGAGTCAACATTAATTAAGAGATATTTGGTCTTTGGAAGGGATTTATGTGGAGTGGAAGACATATTGTGTAAAGTCAACCGTTGACGCAAGACTTGTTAAGTTTACATCCCCACTAAAGAGTCTCTTCTTCTTAAAGAAGAGAGCCAATGAAGCATACCTAACCCCTTCTATAAAAGAAAAAAGATATGGTGGTGATCCGGAGCAGTTGGTCTTGGGTTTCTGGTTTTATTACCATCTATTTCTCCCTCCTTTTCCACAGTCTAGCTTCTCCTACACTTCACTTTTGCCGCCAAGATCAGAAGGATGCTCTTTTGGAGTTCAGAGATGAGTTTCCTATTGATGGGTCTAAAACAAGTCCGTGGAATAAGAGCAGTGATTGCTGTTCTTGGAAGGGTGTCACGTGCAGCGTTAAATCTGGCCAGGTGATATCACTCGACCTTAGTTTCACATCTCTCAATGGCTCTTTGAAAACCAACAGTAGCCTTTTTAAACTCCAATCCCTTCGTCACCTAAACCTTATGAATTGTAAACTCCAAGGAGAGATTCCTTCTTCACTAGGAAACCTTTCTAGTCTCTTACATCTTGAGCTTTCTCACAATCATTTGGTAGGTAAAATCCCGGCTTCTATCGGACATCTACACCAACTAAGAGTCATGTCATTTGAAAACAATAGCTTAAGTGGAAATATTCCTATTTCATTAGCCAATTTAACTAAGCTTTCTGAATTTAGTCTCAGCTCTAATAGCTTCAAATCCACGTTTCCATTTGACGACATGAGTGGATTCCACAACTTGGAGTACTTTGATGTTTCTCAAAACTCATTTAGCGGACCTTTCCCTAAATCTTTGTTCTTGATTGCTTCCTTAGAAGATGTTCATTTGTCAGAAAACCAATTTACAGGACTTGTAGAGTTTTCCAGTACATCCTCATCCTCTAATCTTTACTTTTTGAGCCTTGATCGTAACAGATTAGATGGCCCAATCCCGAGATCCTTGTCAAAATTTCCCAACCTTAGACGGTTATATCTGAACCACAACAGTTTCAGTGGGTCATTACCTAGATCTCTATCAAAGTTAGTCAACCTCCATGAGTTTGATGTATCCAACAACAAGTTGGAAGGTGAAGTACCAGCTTACTTATGGAAAATTATGGAGGTGTCTCTTTCTCACAATTCTTTCACCAGTGTCGAAAAGTATTCCGACGTAATAATACAAAGGCAGTCGTTGGTGTCACATTCGAATTTATTACGAGGACCGTTCCCTCTTTGGATATGTAATCTTAGATGGCTACGCTTTTTAGATTTGTCCAACAATCTCCTCAGCGGCTCGTTACCTACATGTTTAAGGAATCTTGTTTATCTTATAGACCTGAATCTGCGGAACAACACTTTCAGTGGAACACTTCCAGATATAATTTCTGATGCTCCCCAACTTCAGTCATTCGACGTTAGTCGCAACCAGCTGTGGGGAAAGTTTCCAAAATTCCTAATCAATTGCACAGCTTTGAAAATTGTGAATGTGGAGAGCAACAAAATCAAGGACAAGTTTCCATCTTGGTTGGAAGCTCTGCCATCATTACATGTTCTCAAACTGGGATCAAACAAGTTCTATGGGCCGTTGTATCATGGCCAAGTGTCTTTCGGGTTTCAGAGTTTAAGGGTCATCGATATATCACACAATGGCTTCACTGGAACTCTTCCACCTTACTATTTTTCCAACTGGGATGCAATGACCACAATAACCGAAGAAAATGACCAGTATATGAATGATTTCTTGAATTCTACGGTCTATAACTCGATGGAAATGGTAACCAAAGGAGTAGAGATGAGCTTTGAGCGGATCCGATATGACTTCAGAGCCATTGATTTTTCTGGAAACAAAATTTATGGTAACATCCCTGAGTCCATTGGCTTATTGAAGGAACTGCGTCTTCTCAACTTGTCAGGTAACGCTTTCACAAGCGATATCCCACGAATCTTGGCTAATCTGACAAAGCTCGAGACGTTAGACCTATCTCGTAATAAGCTGTCAGGCGAAATCCCTCAAGTTCTTGGTAAACTCTCTTTTCTGTCATACATGAACTTCTCCCATAACCTTCTCCAAGGTCCTGTGCCACGAGGCACACAGTTCCAAAGGCAGAAATGTTCTTCATTCTTGGACAACCCAGGACTCTACGGTCTGGAAGAAATTTGTAGAGAAACTCATGCCTTGAATCCTACATCGCAGCTACCTGAGGAATTGTCAGAGGCTGAGGAACAAATGTTCAACTGGGTAGCAGCTGCAATAGCGTACGGACCTGGTGTGTACTGTGGATTGGTGTTTGGATATATCTACACTTCACATAATCATGACTGGTTCACAGAAAAGTTCGGTCGAAAGAAACTAGTCCTTACAAGTGTCCGTTAAACCCATCTCTTGTAGTGTCTTTAAGCATTTGTGAAGCAAATGTTGTGTAACGTCTTGTTCGTGTTTGTACTGAAATTTTCATGTGTATGTTCTCCAAAAGACTCGTTTGTGTTTCTTTGTATGTAATTCCTATGTATGTAATAAAACGTCTGGTGGTAGTCGATATATCTTGGCTTGAAAATGTATACGTTTTCTTCTGCAATTCTTACAAAATATAAATTTAGTGGACTTTATGATCGTAACTATACAAAGACTCTACGGTCTTGAAGAAATTTGTAGAGAAACTCATGCCTTGAATCCTACATCACAACAGATATCCGAGGAGTTGTCAGACGAAGAGGAACAAATGTTCAACTGGAAAGCAGCTGCAATAGCTTATGGACCTGGTGTATTTTGCGGTTTGGTGATCGGATACATCTTCACTTCACGCAATCATGGATGGTTCGCTGAAAATTTTGGTCGAAGAAAATTCAGAGTCACCACAAGCAAGCGCTCGTTAAGCCCATCTCTTGCAGTTTCTCTAAACAATGATTAATTAAACACATGTTGTATGTTGTGTAACGTCTTGTTCATTTTCGAATTAATCAGGTGTGTTCTCCAAAAGACTCTTTTGTGTTTATTTGTAATTTTCTTTATGTAAGAAACGTTTTTAAATAGTGGTATTTGATATATATCATGACTATACATATAACGACAGTTCATGATTCATGACATATATTGATTGTGTGGGTTTAAACGGTCGCTCGGCAGCACCGTCAACAGACGTTACTCGTGCTATTATAAAAAGACTAACGGAACGATCATTCCGACAGTTTCAGAGCCATGTTCTTAATCAAAAATTCAAAATCCGATTCTAAATGTCATAATGATTCATTGTTAGAAAACAGTTCATGGACGAAAGATTGGCTAAGCTTGTGGTAAAAGTTGATATGCGGAATGCAAGTTGGGACTATTAAAATTGAGTCAATGGTTTACGTAATTTTATTACGTGGATTGTTGCGACAAGTAGCAAAAGTAATTTTATTTTAGGGAAAATCACTAGTTTGACCCAAATTGAGTAGTTAATTACTAGATTAACTCCTAAAATTTGAGAGTCAGTTAGGTTAGTTTTATACCGAAAATACCCTTTTTTGCTTTGTT
>NC_025700.1:17910969-17925825 GCF_000633955.1 Camelina sativa
CACAAAATTGTGTTATTCTAGTTTTTCCCTAAGAGAGGGTGTCAAACCAGCAATTTTTTTTCAAAATTGTGTCAATCTGATCTATTTTCACTTTAATTTTATTTGCTTTTTTGGACAAAAGGCACATGTTTAAGTGATTCATAGACGACAAATCAGAACCGAATCTTAAACGAGTTGACGCAAAACTTGCTAACTCACATTCCCACCAACTCCAAGGAAGCTCTTCTTCTTCTTCTTCTTCTTCTTGAAGAGAGAGTCAATGAAACACACAATCCTTTACTAACAACACAAACTCAAAAAAGAAATATATGATGATCCGAAGCCATTGTTTTTATTGGATTTCAGTTGTTATTATCATCTTTTCCTCCCTCCTTGTACAGACTCTAGCTTCTACGTCGCTCCACTTATGCCATCAGGACCAAAGGGATGCTCTTTTGGAATTCAGAGACGAGTTTCCAATTTATGATTCTAAACCAATACCGTGGAATAAGAGCACTGATTGTTGCTCTTGGAAGGGTGTCACGTGCAACGTTAAATCTGGCCAGGTGATATCACTCGACCTTAGTAGCACCGTTCTCCTCGGCTCTTTGAAAACCAACAGTAGCCTTTTCAAACTCCAACATCTTAGTCACCTAGACTTTATGAATTGCAATCTCCACGGAGAGATTCCTTCTTCACTAGGAAACCTTTCTCGCCTCACACTTGTTAACCTTTTCTTTAATAACTTGGTAGGAGAGATTCCGGCTTCAATCGGCAATCTAAACCAGCTAAGATCCCTTAACCTTATGGCTAATGATCTTACAGGTGAGATCCCTTCTTCACTAGGAAACCTTTCTCGTCTCATAAATCTTGAGCTTTCTTCTAATAGTTTGGTCGGTGAGATTCCAGCTTCAATAGGAAATCTAAACCAGCTAAGAAATCTTAGCCTTGGGTCTAACGGTCTCACAGGAGAGATTCCTTCTTCACTAGGAAACCTTTCTAATCTCTTACATCTTAGGCTTTTCAATAATCATTTGGTAGGTGAAGTTCCGGCCTCCATCGGAAAATTAAACGAACTACGAGCCTTGTCGTTTGAGAACAATAGCTTAAGTGGCCAAATTCCTATTTCATTAGCCAAATTAACTAAGCTTTCTGAATTTAGCCTCAGCTCTAATAACTTCACATCCACGTTTCCGTTTGACATGAGTGTGTTCCAAAACTTGGAGTACTTTGATGTTTCTCAAAACTCATTTAGCGGGCATTTTCCTAAATCTTTGTTCTTGATTCCTTCGTTACAAGATGTTTATTTGGCAGGAAACCAATTTACAGGACCTATAGAGTTTACAAATACATCTTCATCAGCTAAGCTTCAGACCCTAATCCTTGCTCGTAACAAATTCGATGGCCCAATCCCCGAGTCTATATTTACATTTCTCAACCTTGAAGAGTTAGATCTTAGCCACAACAACTTCACTGGGCCAATCCCTAGATCTGTATCAAAGCTAACCAACCTCCTTCATCTTGATCTTTCCAACAACAAGTTGGAAGGTGAAGTACCAGGTTGCTTATGGAGATTGGATACATTGACGCTTTCTCACAATTTTTTCACCAGTTTTGAAAACTCTTCACAAGAAGCACTAATCGGAGAGTTGGATCTGAATTCGAATTCATTCCAATGACCATTTCCTTATATGATCTGCAAGCTTAGATGGTTAGGCTTTCTAGATTTGTCCAACAATCTCTTCAGCGGCTCGATACCTCCATGTATAAAGAATTTTAGTGGTTCTATTAAAGAGCTAATCTTGGGGAACAACAACTTCAGTGGAACCTTTCCAGATATATTTTCAGGTGTTACCAAGATAGTATCATTGGACGTTAGTCACAACCAGCTAGAGGGAAAGTTTCCAAAGTCTTTGATCAATTGCAATGATCTTGAACTTGTGAATGTGGAGAGCAACAAAATCAAGGACATGTTTCCATCATGGTTGGGATCTCTACCATCATTACATGTTCTCAACCTCAGATCAAACGAGTTCTATGGGACGTTGTATTATGGCCACGTGTCTGTCGGGTTTCAGAGTTTAAGAGTCATTGATATATCACACAATGGCTTCACTGGAACCATCCCACCTCACTATTTTTCCAACTGGAAAGAGATGACCACATTAACCGAAGAAAATGGCCAGTACATGGCAGAATTTGGGAGATTTGCTGATAGCTATTATCACGAGATGGATATGGTGAATAAAGGAGTTGAGACGAGCTTTGAGCGGATCAGACATGACTTCAGAGCCATTGATTTTTCTGGAAACAAATTTTATGGCAAAATCCCTGAGTCCGTTGGCTTATTGAAGGAACTGCGTCTTCTCAACTTGTCAGGTAACGCTTTCACAAGTGATATCCCACGAAACTTGGCTAATTTGACAAAGCTCGAGACGTTAGACCTGTCTCGTAATAAGCTTTCAGGAGAAATCCCTCTAGGTCTTGGTAAGCTCTCTTTTCTATCATACATGAACTTCTCCCATAACCTTCTCCAAGGTCCTGTACCACGAGGCACACAGTTCCAAAGGCAGAAATGTTCTTCATTCTTCGACAACCCAAGACTCTACGGTCTCGAAGAAATTTGTAGAGATACTCATGCCTTGAATCCTACATCGCAGCTACTTGAGGAATTGTCAGAGGGTGAGGAACAAGTGTTCAACTGGGTAGCAGCTGCAATAGCATATGGACCTGGTGTGTTCTGTGGATTGGTGATCGGACATATCTACATTGCACATAATCATGATTGGTTCACAGAAAAGTTCGGTCGAAAGAAACTAGTCATTACAAGTGTTCGTTAAACCCATCTCTTGTAGTCTCTTTAAGCATTTGGGAAGCAAATGTTGTGTAACGTCTTGTTCGTGTTTGTACTGAATTTTCATGTGTTTTCTTTGTATTTTCTATATATGTAACAAACGTCTGGTGCTAGTCGATATATCTTGGCTTGAAAATGTTTGAATTCAGCAATTCTCACTTATGTAGTATAACTTACCATAGAAGCTTTAAAAAAGACAAATGGGGCGATTCCGAGATTTAAAATATAACCAAACTTCATATGTATGGAAGGATCCAGGAACTGCCAAAAAAAAGAAAACGTATACATGAAAATATCGTAGCCGCCGTCAAATAATATAACGTGTGACGAATGAAGCAATGGTGAGAGCAAGTAAGATAGCAAAACAAAAAATTTACACAATTTTAAGAAAGACATAAATAAAACAACCTGAAGCTGTAGTGAAGTTTATATGGTGGAAGAAGCAAATCCCAGAAGATGTTTACATAACATCTCCATTTTTCTGAACAGTTTTCTCTGCATCACAAAGCACGGTGTGCAATCTCCATATGTAGTATATGCTTTTCTTCACTACACGACCAAGCACCAACAAGTCCATAACGGAGAACTGTGGTCATAATAGATCCAATAGAGATGGTTGTGAACCATTGGCCTTTGAAGTAGATGTGCCAGTACCACCTCTACCTCTCCCCCTTCCTCTTCCCATTGCTACTGAAGGTGGTGGTGCAAGTTTCATTGCGGACTGCTCGGTTTTGCTTGAACCGAATATGGAACTGATGTCTGCTGGCTTCTGGTTATTGTACGAACCACTCGTGAAAGATTGCATTCCTTGGCTCTGTTTTGGTACACCGAAAGAATTGATTGGATCTTGATTATTTGCAGAGATACCTGGATTACCTTGCTGGGGTGGTTTTAGCGAAGACAAGGGGGCATTGCTGAATGCCCAGTTGTCATTGTTAGTTGTCTGAAAATGGGTGCCGCCTGGTAAATTGTTGCTAAAATTGGATGCAGTGCCATTTTTGAGTCCGGTAGAAGCAACAGAAGTACCATTGTTGGGACGTGGAGGCCAATTAGCAAACGGATCTAACTCATCGAAACCCGGAGTGGATGAAGTTCCTGTGTTTAGTTGTGTTTTATCATCAGTTGCTGGAGAGGTGAGGCTTGAAGATTGTCTTGGAGGCCACTCGATGTCTACTGCAGGGCATGTGGTTGGTGTTGTTGCCTTGTTAGGAAGAGTAGACATGATTGATGGCTGTGTCTGATCTGTGAATTTGTTAAACTGATGGTTTGTGTTATGACGAGAAGAAGCAGGATTTCCCACAGCAGAATCTTTGCTCGGTGAACCCCAATCTTCATCCCATGCAGGACTGCTCTTGGCTGCAGAAGCAACCTTCTCAGGTGTTTGGGTCGATGATTGAAACTGGATTCCATTGGAAACAGAATGCGGTTTCACCTCTGGGACTCCGGAATCGTTCACTGTAACTCCTCTTTTTTCCTCTATTTTCCTGTTCCAGGAGAAGAATACAGATCACAATAAAGACAACAACACTATGTTGTGGTAGGGACCTGAAAGCACTATTCAGAAGTACTGCCCGAGAACAACAGGCACACCTGAGAATATCCTTGACAAATAGCATATATTTAGCAAACTGCTGGACGTTCAGTTGTTGGGCAGTAAGCAGCGGCATGATCAGGGTAAGCACATGTTCTGCTGTGAATTCAACTCCATACTAGAGAACAATGATGAAAAATGCAGATAATAAGATGTAATGCACCACATATAGACTCGAGGAGAAGTGAATACATTCAAACTTCATACATAAAGGAGAAAATTTGACCTGAATCCTACCTGTTTGAGGATTGCGTTTGCCACAGCAAGGGTACACATTAGGGTGGGTGCAGAACGATCTACGGCAGTACACCGTTGAATTGTTTCCAGAATTTCGATAGCGGCAGGCTTATCAAGCATTTGCACCAACTCTGCTAAGCAGAGCAAAGCATTTACTCTGACCTGCACAACAAGTGCATTCCAGTCAATTATTTATGAGAAGATGGAAACAGTTAATTCATACTTCTCTTTCTTTCTCAAGCTCTTAAAGACACTGGTATTAGAAGAAACTCGAGCTGAGATAATCTAACAAAGTATAACACACCGCAGCAACTGTAGTTTTGAGAGCCAAGCCATGAACACGAGGCAAAATTGCTTGCCTCACAACCTACATAAAGAAAGACGGAAAAAAATTAATTAAAAGAACTCATCCAGCGTAATTAACTAGCACTACACTGCACAACCAGAAAGCCACATCAAAGTTGATTCTACTCTTGTGGGGAGAAAAAATTATTTCAATATATAACACTAAAACAAAGCATTGAGCATCACCTGCCCATCGAGTTGCTTAGCAACAGATGTGGATCTTTTAAGAACTTCCTCCTGAATGCGGACATCGTTATCATTGTAGGCTCGTAGAAGCAAAGGGAGGACGTACGATACAAGATGCTCGCTATCAGTCTGAAATTTTTGACATAAACGTAAGCCGAGTAAGGACCTCACCCTATATGCATTAGAAAAAAAGGGATATTGATTTCAATGCATATTTACAACTGGGTACAGAAACAAACAACAGTCAGTCTAACTTCAACGTGGAAGCTTACAACCAAATATATATCTGATTAGATCTGCATGCATTCAGTTTATGGCAGCACAAAAGACTATTATATCGAGCTGCTGTGTTGTCAAAGTGGACCATATTTTACACATACATCCTTTATTCCATCCTACTGTGTCCAATCAGAAGAACTTCAGCAGAAACAAACATGTGCAGGGTAAGAAAAAATAAGTTAGTAATATATACAACTGATCAACTTTACCTTGTTAATAATAAGCTCTGCATGTTTTACAAGCAGCAGTAATGTATCTCCTGAAGCAGTACTGAGAACAGGAACAAGAGCCGGAAGAGTTATCAGCTCAAAGTCAGTTCTATCCTGAAAAAGGTAATTTTAGGTTTCAACTTTCAAGCTTCAATCAGTGATTTCTAGATAAATATAGTTTTTTATCACTCAGACTTACCTGAGACTGTGCTATAGTTAAAACCATTGGCAAGATCATTGGTTGCAAAACCAAATTCCTAAGTTCACCACAAAGAGGTGGAAGCACCTGCATCATAAAACATGGTTTGCTTAGTTGTAGCAAGACATACCATTTGAGCATCAAATCTTTTTATCAAGACACAGGCTACGCCAGTAAAGTGACTACCTTATACCGTAATACACGGGAATCAAAATCCTTCCACATATCTGATAATGCTTTTAAGAACTCAGACTTCTGCATGTTATCTCTTTCCTGAATAAAGAGAAAAATGATCCGAAAAGGTTATCAAATGTGGAGATACATTTTCATCATCTATGTACAGTCTGTCTGAAACAATTATTGAAAGCATATACACACAAGCATATGATCAAGGAAACGGAGAGCACGTAATCTAGCGTCACTTCGGAAAAAGTTTGATCCTACATAGTAAGAGTTCAAGTTAAAGATGAAACTAACAAGAAAAAAGAGAAACATTGTCACAAGAAATAAGCAAACCTCGTCAAGACTACTTCCACTTACCTGTGAAATCTAATGCTGTTGGTCTAAAGGACTCGTTCGTTGATAGCATCCTTTGCAAATCAGATACCAAGTCCGAGGGTATAGATGAGAAAGATTCATTTGTTATATAGTTCAACGTGTTCATGTACTGCAAGAAATTATAAAATAAATATTACCAACTATGGGGAATCCATAGAATACATTAAAATCTTTCTGAATAATAAAATCTACCCATAAGACATAAAGCATGAGACACAATGTATCTGACAGCATGTATCTGAATATCAAAACTAACAATCTCAGGTTTTAGAATTACCATCTTGACATTGTTATTGCAGTCTAACAACGGTTTCCGAGCAACTAAATGGTAGGCAAGGCATCCAAAACTAAAAATGTCCGACGAAGCTCCAGCTGAAGGACTTTTGCTGCGCATCAGTTCAGGTGCAGTGTAATTTAGGGATGGCTGGACTGGCAGTATTGAATCCTCGACATCATATTCCTGCACGGACATATGCCAGAGATTATCTCACTTGTAGAGTTGAATACATCAGAAACACAGCCGTGTAGTAATAAACTTGAGTACAAACTCACAGAATAGTGAAATGATTGCATATTGTCCAAATTCCCAGCCTGTGCTGCCGAAATAGCAAACCCAAACCCCGCAAGCTTCCAAGAACCAGCCGAAGTGATAAGAACATTCTGCAGAAAAGTTACAATTCCACAAGTTAAGAAATCATATATGAATACAACTTCTAAGAAGACAAGTATGACTAAGAATTTTGGAAAACAAACCTCTGGAGAAATGGCTCGATGGATGAGATTTGCGTTATTGTGGAGAAAGTTCAGTGTCTCAGAAATCTGGAGCAGGCCATGTTTCACCTCTAACAAGCTCATCTCCTGATCAAATTGTAAACAATCAATTTAAGAAAATCCAACTTGAAACTCAAATTGAGTTGAATATGAAGCTAAACAGAGAACATAAAAGCTAACCATTGACTTGAGATCTTTGGGCACATTAGCCACATTCTCAACATTCCCAAGCGCATTAGCCACAGAGGCAAAGAGCGGTTCCGTAACTAAAGCCATAGCATTCTTATTCTCATCAAGCGCTTGAACCACATGAACCACACCAGGATGCCGCAACCGCACGAGCTTCCCCGCATCAGCTCGAATCAAATCAAGAAACGCATCTTCAGCTGCCTTAGACAACCCCGCTCGAACACGAGCCTCAGACAAAGCACGCTTATCAAGCATCCATACACAGACCGTCGGGTACTGCTGTGAGCGCGTGGAATCACGCGCCTTAGCTGCGTATAGCTTCCAAGCGAGGCCAGGTCCAGCGGAACCGATCTGGTCGAGAAGCTCGTAATCCTGAAGAGCCTTAGGTCCCGTAACTTCCTGAACTGTGGTATGAACCGTCTTCTCAATCACAGCAGCCGTTCTAGCTAGGGCTTGAGTAAATGTTTTCATGTTTATCGACATTTTTCTGCTGGATCGGAAAAATTTAATCCTAATTGTTGTCGGTCGACGACGACGTGAAAACAAGTAATCCGACGAGAGATCTAACACCAAAGCGGAGTGGTGAATGCGTATTTTAACCGAGATCGAGGAAGAAGACGATGGCAGAAGAGAAGCACAAGTCTGGATCGGAAAGATCGTCTTCTTCCTCCTCCCACCTCTCTGGAGAGCAACTTGTTTGTTTGTTTTTTTTTTCTTTCTTTTTTTTTTCCTTAATTACAACACAACAGTCCTTTCCTTTTTTTTCCATTCCTCATTGTTTTTTTATTATATATACAATAACTTTATCTATTTGCCAAATCAGTCCTTGTCCTTGTCTTGAGATGAAAGTAACATAACTAACATAGCTTCTCTTTGGCCTCATCGTCGGCGAGATTACAGGAGCAGGATGAATCTTTAAAACGGTGAAACCGATTCGAGTCTCTCACAAGAATCTCTTTTCCCAAAAGCTTTGAAGCCAACTTCATGAAGTTATGGCAATCTATACATATCCTTATGTTCTTTATTATCTGTATCAAATTCAGTCCGTGATCACCTGATTTTCTTACCTCCATCACTGCAAATGCTAACGCTAGTTTCTCGCTGTGATGCGATAAATGCTCTTCCTTCTGTTCTTCTTCCTCTATATCTTGTGAAGCTGACCTCATCTCTGGAACATAACCCATCTCCTTCAACCGACTAATCAGCCTCTCTAATTCTCTGCATATGGCTTCCCTGTCTGGACGACGGTTTCTTCCTCCTGATGCGAACTCGTGAACCTTGTTTCCTATTTCGGTCCAGCTCAGGCCTGGTTCTTTCCTCACTCTCCATGCTTCTGTCTCTTTCTGGAAGTTACTTAATGAGTTTGTGGGTTCTAGTTCTTTCAGTTTATCTGCTGCTAACTTACCCAACCGGGTGTTACCATGTTTCCTGCATGATCCCAATAATGCACTCCAAACTACAGCGTCTGACTCCATTGGCATCTGCTTGATAACTTCTTCTGCTTCCGTAAAACGTTCAGCTCGGCCTAGCATGTCGATCACACAAGCGTAGTGATTTAGCTGAGGAAGAGTCTCAGGTTTCTCATACATGGATCTGAATATACTCAGTCCTTCTTCTACTCGTCCAGCGTGGCTGCAAGCCGAGAGAAGAGCTATGAATGTCGCTGAATCAGGATTTATGTCCATTTTCTGAAAGACTGGTAGAATTGAGTCTACTTGGCCATGCAATGAGTAAGCCTTGAGCATTGAGTTCCACGATACCACATCCCGCGAATCCATATCATCAAATACACGCTTACACAAGTCAAGAGAGCCACATTTGGCATACGCATGGATTAACGAGTTGTTCAGTACTGTGTCAGCTGCAAAACCACCCTTGATCACTTGAGCGTGTATAGACAAAGCATGGCGAGCAGTGACAAGTCCCGCACAAGCTTTTAGTACACTTGAGAAAGTATACCAGTCGGGGTTTAGCTTCTCATGACGTAACTGACCAAAGAGAAGTATAGCCCTCTCTGGATCATACACTGCAAACGCTGTTATAATCCCAGTCCAAGCAACAATGTCCCTGCAGTGTTTCATTTCCATAAAAATCTTGTAGCAGTCATCAAAGTCTCCTAAAATTTCTGAATAAACTTTAACTAATGCGGTAGCCACTTGAGTCTGAGTCACCAACCCGGATTTTACAGTCAGAGAATGCAGCTGAAGACAACACTTTGAAACCTCGTCAAGAACCAAGTCGGAGCTTTTGTACAAGGAAGAACATATATTAAGCACCGTAGCACGATCAAATCCTACTCCATCTCCGTGCATCCGCATAAAAACACCAACGGCCTGTTTCCCGAGATTGCAGCACTGGAAGGCTGCAATCATCGAGTTCCAAGTAACAAGATTCTTGAACTCCATGGCCTCGAACACAGACCAAGCTTCATAAGCGGCGGCCCCATCATAACACCTACCGTACATAGAGATAAGCGCATTCGCCACATATATCGAACAATGTAAACCAAGTTTCAAAGCAAGTCCATGCACCTGCTTTCCAGGCTCATACCGACACGAAGTTAACACGCTAGACAACACAAACTCGTTAGGACAGCAATGAGCTAACATAGCAGAGAAAAGACTCAACCCCTCTTGTTCGTTCCCTGCCTGCGCATAGCCCGAGATCAATGCACTCCACGAAACTACATTCCTCTCAGGCATATAATCAAACACCTGGCGTGCGTATAAGTTATTCCCGCACTTCGCGTACATAGTAATGATAAAATTAGCAAGGATAACGTTCTGCGAATAACAATGGGGATGTGAGAGCATGTGGTGGTGTAAGTTGATTCCATCGCGAAGATTGCGTTGGTCTGCACATGCTTGAAACAGAGCCGCGTAAGCCTGCTGAGACTGAAGCTCAACCGGCGCAGAATAGAACAAGGAAACAGCTAGACGGAGATCACCAGACCTAACTAACGTACGCAATCCTTCAACAAGGTTGTTTTTCGATGCAGAAGAAGGTAAAGCAGCAGAGCTAAAGCGCATCAATGTCCTAAAAGAGATAGTATGAGACAAGCTTGTAATCATCGACGCTCCAAATTCATTTACCTTGTTTTTTAAACACAAATTAAGCAACCACTGCTTCGTCTAACAGAAACTGTTTTTGTAGTAAAAATTGAGTTAAACTAATAAAATTGTCTCTCTAAATCCTCTGTTTTTTCGTTAAGACACAACTTTAGGAACAAGGCCAAATAAACCGGGTATGCTTGACCGAAGAAATAATCCAAGATAAATCTATCGGTTTAATGACCAACCGGGTAAATTAATACTATCGGCAATCAGTCGCTTTTACCGGTTAAACCAAATAGTCGGACCCGTCGAAGTTACCAATTTAGACTTGCGCTATTTTGTAGGTTTGTACAGATTTCCATTTAAGTGTAAATATAAATTACTTCGCAAATTATAAATTGATTGTCCCAAAACATCTTCATCTACCAAAACCCTAAAGCGAGAGCGGCTATTTCACAGGTGGACCCTAAATTGAAGCTCTTACTTAGTTTCGAAACTCTTTGATATCAGCAAGCAAAAAATCATGGAAGGGAAAGAAAACTGCAAAGATCTTCTGAAGTTGGAGCTGGAGAATCCATCTTCTTCTACCTCTGCTATGGATTCGGCACTTTTGATCTGTACAGAGAAGAAGAAGAAGAATAAGAAGAAGCAGAGGGAAGAGGAGGCTCCTTCATCGAAGCCACCAACTATTGCTCCAGTTGCCAAAAGCCAATTTCTCGACAAAGTGAAAGGTTTCTTGGGGGTTATGGCGGAAGCTAACAAGAAGCTGAAGCAAGAAGCAGCGGAAGGAAACTCTGAAGCTTTTGATATCGAAGCTTTAACAGGAAACGAATCTCAAGTTATCGAAATGGATTTGATGCTCGGCGTCGCTGATCTCAACACACATGAAGCTGTTAGTGCCGCTGAAGCAGCTATTTCAGGCGTTGGTATGGCTAGTAGAGGTGGAGATTCGAGCAGCGATGATGAGAGTGATGATAGCGACAGTGATGCAGAGGAGAAAGAATGTAGCAGAAAAAGAAGCAGAATCATTGAGCTCTCTTAGAAAACATGTTCTCAATTTCAATATTTTACTTGATATGAAAACTTTTGCCTAGTGTTATCGTTGAGAATATAATGCATCTGTTTTGAAAATAAACAATTTTGGACCGTGAATGCAAGAGTTTTCTCTGTGTCTTTAACTCTCTTCGTCTATTAGAAGTGTAGAGCCCTCGCAGATTCCAACGTCCAGTAATGTTGATGTCTCTTCATCGAGTGCTGTAGGAAAAGGTGAGCCCTGTGCCATGGAAATATAGAATTACATAGAGATACAAAGACTCATAACTTAGTAATTTTTAGGATAGATACCTCCTCCTGCAGAAATAGTCTTGGCTTCATGTTCTTGAGCTTGAAAAAGTTCTCACATAAGATCTTCATCTTCCCAACCTGTTACGAACACGAATCAAAAGGTTCAACATAATTGGTACACATTTTCGAAGTTTTTAAACAGACTTCAGATTCTCAATACACAAGAAGAAGAAGTAACAACCGTGATACTGCCTG
This sequence comes from Camelina sativa, assembly GCF_000633955.1. NCBI lineage: Eukaryota > Viridiplantae > Streptophyta > Magnoliopsida > Brassicales > Brassicaceae > Camelina > Camelina sativa. The sequence goes on from NC_025700.1 coordinate 17,922,959, forward strand.
GTAACTTCTTTGTCAACTGATGCTTTTCACCCATTGATGGACCAACGCATTTGAGAGTAACGGCTGCACATGTCATAGTTATATAATAGCAGCTTTTATACAATCAATGAACCATGCATAAGAAACGGCTTAAAAGAGTCATACAGATAAGTCCAGATGCCATGTTCTTAGGGCCGCTGCTAACAGTTGATGCTCTTTCATCCTCAATTCCGTGAAGTTTCTCGAGTTCATAAAACCTGCAATGTCAAAAACAAGATTAATATTCTTATATCAATTTCTTTTGGCAGAAACTTGCATTAAAAAAGAAAACAGGATTCAGAAACCAAAATTGTACCTAGGGTGGAGCAGCTCAATCTCAGACTTGTCAGTTAGTTTTGTCATCACCATCCGGACATACCTGCGATCATCCAAAATAAAAAAAGGATAGTCCTGCCGCTAAAATCAAACAACAGAGGGGATTGCTGATTTACCGTATCTCAGAATCCTTTTTTTCACGAGCTCTGACCTGAAAAAACCCAGATAGATTCAGATTTTAAAGAGCAATGAAAGGTAACAATATGTTGAACATTATTAGGCCGTTGTTCTACCTCACTCCCATTCAGCACTTGTACTTTCGTCAACCGTGCAATGAGAACAAATCTCGGGACACCGCCTCTTGCAGGATCGGTTATTGGGTTATCCGAAAGCCTGATGTCCTATTAGTTGAAGAGGGGAGTTCAGTTAAAGGACATGCTCTTAAAAGGTCTACCTAGTGCTTAGCCTCTATAACAAGGATCATTACTGATATATTAGAGAATCACAAAACAAAAGTGCAATACCACCAACTTAGGAAACACATTCAGTGCGTCTATCGAGGCCAGATCATCAATGTTGTTGGCTCCTGAAATAACACAAGGGGTGAGATAAAATGGCCAAATTTCAAGAAAGGGACATTACACTAGAGGAGATTACCTAGAAGAAGACAACGTAGACTTGGAAATGGGTCGCTGCTTTTCTTTGGTGATTCATTGCTATTTACAGAGTGAAATATGCGTGACAGCTTATTCTTGTTCAGGTAAAGCTGCTCCAAGCTGAGAAACAACGTTTAGATGATCAATTGATAATAAGTATCATCAGCGCAATGTTTATTTACGGGTCCATCAACTACGAGTAGAAGGGAACATATTTACTACTGACCATGGAAGTTGAGATAGCTTTAGTACTTTGCTCCAATCGGAGATACAATTATCATCCAAGTTCAGAAGTTCCAGAGAATTAAATGCTTGATCATCTGAGGACGACATCGACTGCAAGAAGAAACCAGAGAGGGTTAAAAACAATTTACAAACTCAACACCCAAGTTCTCAAAGCAAAAAAGGCGTTGGCATGAGTGCAACTCAAGTATAATCTTCAAAGAGACCAAGGCGTTTTACAAGCACGTCCAAACTATATCCCACTTGGAGAATCTCAGTAAGCATTGGAACTACAAAAGAAAACATTACTGTTATGGAAGATATCATGTTCCCCATCAGATGCAACTCCTCAATTCCAGGTAACGAGCGCCTAAGATTTTCAACCTGATCCATGATGGCAAGAGTCAAAAACTGAGATGGAGCTCAAAATAGTTCGTGAGAAAAAAGTAACAAGTCAAGTAGTCACATGTCACCTGATTCCAGCTCACACCACTATTATTCAGAACCAAAACACGGATGTTTTTTAACTGTGGCAGAGAGGTGACTTTACTTGACAATGAATTGCTAGACAGATTAAGGGTTGTAAGAGCTGGTAACTGTTCACATAGAGCACCAATTTCCTGTAAGCCAAAAGAAAAACAAACGATCAATCATAAACTCTGAAACTAAATATGTTACTAAACAGGCAAGCAGTAACGACTGATACCTCCCAGTCAGAAATCAAGTTTCCAGTTAAGTCCAGCAGCTTCAAATCTGTAACAGAGGAGAAATAGAGTAAGATACTGAGCAAGAGAGAGTCACACGAGTGTTTTTGACAATGACAGAGGCTGAAAGGAGTAGAATGAATATTACTAGGTAGAATTGAACCCAGCTCAGGTGAAACTCCAAGAGAGCTAACACCAAGATAAGAAAGAGAAGCACTCGTAAGCTCCTCGAACCTACTTAACTTATCTTGAATCTTGTCCCCTCCCAAAAGCTGAATCGAAACACGTTTGTTCCCAGCAGAGAGAACATACATTTCATCTAACAACAACAAAAATTTAAAAAGATTCATCATTTTTCAAATTCCAAAAACCACAATAATTTAAAAAGATTGAACATTTTCTTCAGACCTTCTTCGTCTTTAGTTGAAGCTGTTCGGTATCTAAGCTCCAATGCTTGAAGCAATGTGATACCACTACTAAGATTCTGAGAGCGAACAAAGGAAGCAGAGGTCTGTGAACGGCCGTTAAAGTAAAAAACGCCGTTGACGGAACCGTTATGCTTCCCATCACCGTCTTGATCCCAATCAACGCCGATCCAGGTCCCGGAGTATCCCTCCACACCTCCGACGTACTTCACGGTGCCCACCCGAGGCGAATCGTTTAGCGAGTGGACTCGCTGCCCGATTTTAAAAGACTCGTTGCTTGACTCGGCGTTCATTTCGAAATCACGTCTGAAAACACAAACTTGTCGATCTGAGAAACTCGCCGGAAAAAAATCAACCTGCCGTCAATCAAGATCTACGGACGTCTAACGTGGGCTGAAACTTAATGGGCTTATAAAATCCTTAGTATCAGGAAAATACTATAAATGGGCCAAATTTAAGCCCATTAAACAAAGAAGTCAAACGATGCTTACGCCGACAGAACAACGAGTGGTCAAAGGAACTTAAAGTTGCCACTTTTGTTTTTGGCTTTGTTCGGACGAAAAGAG
>NC_025700.1:17925995-17950651 GCF_000633955.1 Camelina sativa
AAAACGCCGTTGACGGAACCGTTATGCTTCCCATCACCGTCTTGATCCCAATCAACGCCGATCCAGGTCCCGGAGTATCCCTCCACACCTCCGACGTACTTCACGGTGCCCACCCGAGGCGAATCGTTTAGCGAGTGGACTCGCTGCCCGATTTTAAAAGACTCGTTGCTTGACTCGGCGTTCATTTCGAAATCACGTCTGAAAACACAAACTTGTCGATCTGAGAAACTCGCCGGAAAAAAATCAACCTGCCGTCAATCAAGATCTACGGACGTCTAACGTGGGCTGAAACTTAATGGGCTTATAAAATCCTTAGTATCAGGAAAATACTATAAATGGGCCAAATTTAAGCCCATTAAACAAAGAAGTCAAACGATGCTTACGCCGACAGAACAACGAGTGGTCAAAGGAACTTAAAGTTGCCACTTTTGTTTTTGGCTTTGTTCGGACGAAAAGAGTGTACTTAAATTTTTAGATTAAACTAATAATTAAGACTTTTTACATATATATATATAGTTGAAAAATAGATTCTTAAGTCTTCAAAATAGGAATCCAGCTGCAGAGCACACCATTAGTACTGACTAGATCCTCTCTGATTAGGAATCCAGCTTGCAATTCACCACTAATTCCACATTCACGCACACACACATTATATCTCTTTCTCTTCCAATGTTCATCTTTAGGATGCCCAATGAACATCTTCCATTGTTGAGAAGTAGTGATAACCACACTTTCTTTTTGTTTAATTTAGTATTTTTACTAGTTAAAATATCTTTAAGCTCTAATCTCTTCTTGTGAAGGTTTCAATTCAATTCTCCAAAAACTTAGTATAACATTATATTTTTAGAAAGATTATTATTTCAGGAACAGCTTTAGTTCTTTATAATTCTAAAAACAGGATTAGGCTTTCGTCTAAATTCCGTTTTAAGTGTTGAGCGCTCAGGCGACATCTACAAAACCGCCTAAAGATCATATAAACTTCGTTTCAGTGTATTTTTCTTTTTCCAAATATGTAAGGACAGAAATATATGAACTATTTGATACAAATAAAAACAAACAAAAGTATCATAGTACATTGTATGTTTTACATTTAATGATTCAAAGCATACGTCAGTGAATCATTTTTTCCTAGGAAGAGAGTTTTGGGGGTTTCGATTCATTGTTTTCCACAACGCGTACGACCCATTTTAGTGCTAACGCTGAGTAAAAACAAACAACAAAAAGGTAGTACGAAGAATCCATTAGATTTGTATTCTTCTTTTTGCATTTCATTGTTATTTACAAGTACGACGAATGTACATATCAGACAATCTAAGACAGATTAAGTTGGTGGTCTAAAGAAACTTTTGTTTTCTTCTGCTTCTAACTTTATAAACTCCACAATCAGTGACACTTGTTTTAACAACATTAGTTCTTTTCTTTTTGGTTATTAAAAGGTAAAACTCCTCTGTTTCTTCTGTCTTTGTCTCCTTTGAACTTGACTTTATATTAGTCTGAGCTTGGTATAATGAGGTAAAAGAAAACATTACGACCAATGTTTTTAATTGTTTTTTTTTTTAATCGAATTGACCTAGGAAAAAGGAATAGTTTGATCTAATGATCTTTGACATTTTTGTTTTAGGATAAATCCCACTTTTTGCACCAACTCTTTGCATCACAAAGTTATGGAATGGATCAGAAATATGGGTCCCCAAAGATGATGCAAGAAGAGAAACCGCGTCTACCTCTTCACTACAGTGGCTTTCATTTAAAACAAAAGCCTACAACAGATTCTGCCTCCCTTCATAAAGAGTCTCTCTTATTTTAATCATATTACTCTTTAAGTGAATCTACAGTGCCATTGATTCTGAATAGATAACACTTGTTAAGCCCACAAGGCTTAACCACCTTTTGAAGTTTCCTGGAAACCACAATTTGAAGCTCTGAGATTTTAAAACGTGTACAGGAGTTTATCTGCTGTTAAGATACTAAATCCACACCTATAAATAAGTGAAAGACAATTACAAACATTCCAACATCAGAATCCAAGCAGACAAAAATACAAAAAAGAACAAACACTCTAGAGCAAAAACGTACTTTGTGTGTGTGTGTTTGTGTGTTCATCATGGCTGGTCTTAGGAATTCCGGTAACAGCGACAAAGCGGAAAACGAAGGAAAAGGTGTACCATCTGCATACAGAGGTGTCCGGAAGAGAAAATGGGGGAAATGGGTGTCTGAAATCCGTGAACCGGGGACCAAGCACCGTATCTGGCTAGGCAGTTTCGAGACTCCTGAAATGGCTGCAACCGCCTATGACGTGGCAGCATTTCATTTCAGGGGACGTGAGGCTCGTCTCAACTTCCCAGAGCTCGCCAGCAGCCTGCCACGTCCTGTAGACTCTAGCTCCGACAGCATTCGGATGGCAGCTCATGAGGCAACACTCTGCCGCAGAACCGAAGCATCAGAGTCAGCCATGCAAGTGGACAGCTCAAGCTCCTCCACGGTAGGACCAACAATGGTCAGTCTCTCTCCCAGGGAAATTCAAGCGATCAACGAGTCAACTTTGGGATCTCCTTCTACATTGATGCATTCAACATACGACTCAATGGGTTTTGCTAATGATGTGGAGATGTATGCTTGGGAAACGTACCAGAGTGACTTTCTTTGGGACCCCTAACCCCAAAACCCAACTCATGGAGAGTTTCTACAGCTCAGTCTTACAAAACTGGGTTCATACCATTACCAGCATAAGTTACTGGCCTAGAATGCTTAATTTCTTGGAGTTTAGTTTTCAGAGTCTAGCACAAGGGTTGTTGACTCTGACGTTATAGTAGAGAATAAAGCTCATCCGGGTTTTGGAGGGAAGGGCACAAGGGTCCCAAATATGGACCTCCTGGTCCTCCTCACATATATTTTAATTTTTTTTTTTGTACTATTAGACACACACAGCTACTATTTTATAAGCTGTGTTTAGAGATTGTGAGGTGTGACTTATTATTATTTTTAAAAATTGTTTATTTGATATTATCTTATATGGATTCCTGAAAGCTATAAGATATTTTTATTCTTACAAGACTTTGTGTTCTCTCTTGACATTCTTACCTTAACGCAGCATTGACTAATAATCTTCAGAAGAAATAAAACTACATTTGATACTGCAAGATTTTTACAAGTTGAACAAATTCAATCTAATAAATTTCTGGAACCAAATTCAGTATATACAGTAATATTGATGCAAGTTCTTGGAAACAAGAGAACAGAATGTACTTTTCAGAATTCTTGGAACAACTTACTTGGTAACTTTGAGAAGAGAAAAGAATATGTCTAAATCTGCAGTCAGGTTCGTAGGGATGACGAGGAACTCATGGCCTCAAGTCTTTGCGCCTCTTCAACACGACCAAACCGATTGAGAAGTTCAATGACCAGTGAATAATGAACTTCTGATGGCTGCAGATTGTACATCCGGAGCATCAAGTTGAAGAAGCGATAAGCTTCATCAGCAAATCCGGCTTGACTGCAAATAGATAAAACTGCTGTAAATGTGAAGGTGTTGGGAGTAAACCCTCCTGATATCATTTTCTCAAAACAGTTTATTGCATCCCTAAAGCGTCCGTTGCATCCATAAGCCTCTATAACGGCGGTCCATGTCAGAGAGCCCTTGACTACAACAGTATCGAAAGAAAAATTAGCACTTCTGAGATCTCCACATTGTCCATACATCTTGATGATTCTTGCGGAAACAAAGGGGATCGACTCAAATTCCTTTTTCAGAATGTGCCCATGAAGCTCCTTCCCCAGCTTTAATGCTTTGAGCTCACTGCAAACTGTCAAAACCCTACCCATCGTAACAGAATCTGGCCTGTGCTTTGATAACAACATTGATCTAAATATCTCAATCCCAGCTTTTAAATCACTGTTTTCCACATAGCAGTCAATCATGGTAGTCCATGCTTTCACATTCCTTTGCTCTAACCTGTCAAACAGTCTGATAGGGTACTCTGGAACACCGCACTTTGAGTACATGACCATCAAGGAGGTGACTAGGGATACATTTGGCAAGAAGAGATTCTTTAAAGCATAACAATGAATCTCCTTTCCTTGCTTTATAGCCCTCAGCTCTGCACAAACAGGAAGAACAGTAGCAATTGTAACAACGTCTGGCTTAAAACCTTCCTGCTGCATCCAAACAATCGACCTTAAAGCTTGATCAAATCTTCCGTTGGCTGCATATCCAGACATCAGTGCAGTCCATGAAATGGCATTCCTCTGTTTGGATCCATAGAACACTCGTCTCCCAGAAACCATATCCCCACACTTGCAGTATAAATCAATCAAACCAGAGTGAACAAACGGCTGTTCCACGTAATTCTTCGATTTCAATACATGGGCATGGACCTCCTTCCCCAGTTTAAGTGCCTTAACATCTCCAAGTACAGGAAGAATCGTTGTAAGTATAACTGAGTTTGGATATATCCCTTCTTCACTTATCATCGTCCTAAAAAATCCCAGTGCTTCCCACTGCCTTTTATTGTGAGCCAATCCAGCAATCATAGCCCCCCAAACGACAATATCTCTCTCTACAATCTCATCAAAGACTCTACGAGCAAGCCCTACTTTGCCACATTTGAAATACATATCAACAAGAGAAGTCTTAAGAAACACACTGCTAAACAAACCATTCTTGATCGCAAGTGCATGCGTCTTCAATCCCTGTCTCAAAGCAGATGCGCCAGCAAAGCTCTTGAACACATTAGATAAACTATAAACATTCAAATCAACCCCTTGCTCTCTCATCTCCGTAAACGTAGATAAAACATCTTGATAACGCTTCTTCCCTGATATCACAGTCCCTCTAAGCAACGCATTCCAAGAGTAAACATTTGAGCTAGTACTTTCGTCGAACACCTTCTGTGCATCCTTAACCGAGCCACAAGCAGTGTACATATGAACAAGCTTGGTCCTAAGAAACTCATTACTCTCCAACCCATTGATACGTATATGAACATGGACCTGCTTACCGTGAATTAACGACTTCCGGCGAACACACGCGGCTAAAAGAGCCGAGAAAGTTGTCGCATTTACAGGAATGCCCCTCTGTTCGAGGTAATCAAGAATCGTGAGAGCGTCTTCGAGATTGTTCTTCCTCGCAAACCTTTGGATGTCTCTGTGGATACTGTTGGGGTTTTGGGAGTGGAGAGGAAGAGAAGAAGGGAAAGCATCTCTTTCCCTAAAAGGTTTGGGCTTTTTGGCGGGAGAAGGTCGTCTGGTTCGGGTTGGTCTAAACGGAGAATTCGCCGGAGCTCCGTCTTTATAGGAACGTTGAGGACGATGGTTGTCGAGACTCGTCGTTACGGGAAGTGAAGGGAGTTCTCGGAATCCGAGAGACGAAACTACTTCCATGGTGACACTCACCACTTTGATTAAGCTAAGGTCGTTAGTATTTAATGCCATTAAAACTAGGGACTATCTGGCAATTTTACTAAGATAACTCCGACATTGGTTGTCCATAACCGAAGAAAAGAGTTTACAAATGAATTTTTAATAACTAAAAGATTTTGAAAAACAGACGAGACAATTTGCCCTGGTGTTGAGCTCTCGTGTGATCTTGATCAGGGTGAAGGAAGGAAGAAGAGTTCTGAGCGAAAATAACTCCTCCAACAGATTCGAAAAGGTTGACCAATCATCAGGTGTCTGCACCATCACCACCAGTTCTGCACAATCTGTCTCGTAATTTTGACAAACAACTCCAGCCACCAATAGTGACTCCATGGCCCAAATCAAAGCTTGTAACTTTGCATGTAAGGATGTAGGGCCGCGCCTATAACTCCGTGCGCCTAGAAGAAGCATCGAATCTCCACCACTACAGCACCACCACCCCTTTTTACATTAATTTTTATATTAATTTTATTTTCCTCTGCGTGTGAATCAATTTTTTTTAATAAAATTGTTGTAAAAATTCGACAAGTCTCTCTATGGTATAAGTCACATTGTAATAATTTGTACAAGAGTTAATTCAGTGTCGGCTCAAGGTTTTTAGGGGTCCCTCGGCAATTGTTTTTTGAATGAAAGACCAATTTTTTGTTTTTAACCTCTGGTATATGTTAAAAAAAATATAGATTTCATTTTGATAATATATAAACACTTGGTAAGATTATAAAAAATTATTTTCATTCTACGATGGAGTCAGTTGATATAATTATAGAAGATAAAGAGTCTTTTTAGTTATTGACTCGTAAAAATAAATCATTAAAACATATTTTAATGAATTATTTTTGTGTTACAATTTTTTTTTTTGCCTCTTTTATCTTACATAATTTTTTTGTGCCCATTTATCTTGCATTATTTCTTTTTTTGTACCCCTTTATCTTGCATTATTTATTTTTTTGTGCCCCTTAATCTTACATTATTTGTCTCCTTAATCTATGAACCCGGGGCGGTCGCACCCCTTGTCCCCCTATCTAAGCCGGAACTGAGTTAATTAGCATGTGTACACATTAATATTTCCTCACTTGAAAAAAATTTACATAATTTTTTTTTAGCATGTGTAAGTGTAAGTATGAATTTTTTTTCTTGTTTTTTTTGGGTATGTATGAATTGTAAATACATGCTGGTATAGTGGTACTTGCCTCATGCACAAATTTAATTTTAATTTTTGAAAATAAGAAGGTAATATTATATAAAATTATTTTCTCCGATTTAATATAGAGGTTAACTAAATAAATAAGAATGAATCAATCGGAGAATGGAGATTGAGGGAACCTTTTCGTCAATGAGAAGGAAATCAACGCTCATTTATTTATAAACACAAATATGAAAATGAGAATTATAAAAAATGTATTTATGAAAACAGTTATTGATTTAATCCACATTATATAGATTTTTAATCTATGTATAATGTATATATATAACAAATTATTTTAATGGTAAAACAGTAATATATTGGAAGTTATAGGTTATTTTCAAATTTTTATTAGCTGGTTTTTTTGTTATGCCACATCAGCATTTTGTGTTTAGGTTTGACGCTTATTAGATAAGGATATCCTTCTACTCACGAGAATCGGCAAATATGTCTTCTTCTGACAATTTGTTCAACGACGAAACATTGCAGTTGAGTCCTTTCTGTTTTACGGGATCACTGGATCCATGTATTCCAGGATCACCAGATCCATGTATTCCGGAATTACCAGACCCATATATTTCGTTAATGGTATACTTCTCCTTTTTTCTTTCATGACTGAATTTTCTCTGAAAATATTTATTAATGATAAAACTTTTGGATTTGTGAAATATATAGGATTTTATGGAGAACGAATCTATCGAACTTACCTTTGACTCGATGAACGAAAGTAACTCCTTAATGTCATCTCAACAATCAAATCTCGTGGCATATCAAGGGATATCAACACTACTACAAGATCCACTTGAAATGGTATATTACTTACACTTCAACATAGATCAGGAAATCTAAATCAACTACGGAGAGTAATCTATATTCTAATAAATGTAATTTCATGTATTTTATGTAAGTAGCAACAACAACAAAAACAACAACACCAAATCCTGCAACAACAACCACTAGAGTATTCGTCTGACTTGTGGTTACAAAATAACTTAACAGACGATTTTTCAAGTAAAACTTTGCTAAATAGTTTTCAGGAGTCAAGTGTTTTTGCAAAGGTAAAAACTGTTTGTTGAAGTGGTTTTGATTTTATTAACTAAATATTACATTTAAAAGTTAATTTGTTTATTTTTCAGAACCAAATAGAGATTGGTCAAGTGGCGCAAGAAAATAATGGATTTGCACATCCAACTAAAGTTATAACACGCGCACGCGCGGGACTATAATTTTTTTATTAATACGAAATATTGAATTTAATTATAATTATACAACATTAAATATATAAATCTATATAGATGTGAAATTTATTGTATTAAGAGATATATTAGTTACCTATTTCTTTAAATATTTTTAACAATTTTTTTTTCGGTATACACTCATCATCTCTTGCATCTATTCTCTTTTCAAATTATATTATCTCACTTATATTATTTTGATTATGAAGACATATCATAACTATTTTTCATTTTTTTCATCTTCTAACACTCTTTTTTTATCGTCTAAGTGATCATTACTTACTAACATAGACCTAAACGAAATCTTAGAGAATATACCCACTACTCTTTGTCGTCAAGTTTCTTTGATAGTATTGTACTACACATAAATTTTGCTTCCTAGTAATGAATCTCATAATTAGACTCGTTTCCATCCATAAACACCACATTATAACATCAAATATTACATTTTATCTTAACAGTTTAACAAAAGAAAAATTATGTTCATGTATATAATTTTTTCGACTTTAAAATATGTATAGTCTACTATATTTTTATATAATGTTTTTTTATTTTGATTTTTCCTAAATCTACAAACTCATAAGATTATTCTAACTTGTAAATATGTGTATTTATTCAAAAAGTAAAATTATTTTTAAAATTTAATTAAAATTCTACAATCTACCACTACTATTATAATTATTTTTATTACAAATGGCTTTATCCAATTTTTTCTTAGTATTTTTCACTATTTTTTTGGTGTGTGTGATGTTCAGAATAAGTTTTCTTTAATATGTTTTATTTCTAGTAACCTTATACATTTCTCTTAAATATACATTATTTTAATTTTGAGCACTTGATTAATATTTTTCTTTTTTTTTGGAAATAACTTTGTTTAACAAACTTCACCATTTTGAATACGATAACTAACATAGATCACTCAAACTATTTTAATTATTTATATTATTTATAATTTTAAACTGATATTAGTTTCATGTTAAGACACAATAGTTTGTCTGAGATCAACTTAGTTTTTTTTATATGATTCACCAAACTCAGAACATTCTTAAAGATTGTAGTAGTTGTTTTAATGCGATTCATCAAACTCAAGCATTCTTAAAGATTGTATTAGATGTTTCAGATTCTGTTTAGAGTTGTGTAGATTCTTTAGGTCAGAGTGCCCATCGGCTTAGATAATGATTGTCACAAGTCTAGGGATATGCAAACTGAAATATATAGTTTCCCTTTCAGTCTAGCGCATAGGGTGGGTCAGAGCCTGGATAGCTGGTCTCTAGGGTAAACCTATAGATGGAGATGATTTCACTGTGAATTTGGTAAATGATAGTGAAGCTCATGCCCGTGTAGCCAACCTTACCGAACCGCTGCCTGGTCAACTGGAACTAAAGAGCTAGTTAAGTCAAGTTATCAATGTGATAGTAAGTAAAAATACCTATGGGTTCCTCCTAAATGCTCTCACTGTCAACAAATTGGTTAGTTAAATCACATCTAGGAAGCTTTTTTTACAGTAAGTCTTCACTTCAAATAATTCTCTTTATCCCTACTTTCGTTTTGAAAATCGTGAAAACTGGTTCAAAATATTGTATTTATTCATCATAACTATGTATATCCAAATATGTAATATATTGATTAGGAAAAGCTTAAAAAGAAAAAGAGAAATGACAACAGTTTTTAAAATAGCTAAAATAAATAGAAATGACAATATACTTATAATAAATATAAATCTAAACATTCTTTTTAAATTATATATAATATTGTTAAAAATTTAACAGTTTTGATTTGACCAAGTGAAAGTAAAAACAACATCAAAGCATCAAATTTGCAGGAGAAATCATTGTCGGCAAAAAAAAAATTGTTCTTTGTCTAGCCAAAGAAACTTGATATTGATTCTTTCTAACACTTCCAAAATAGGCAGCCGCTAGACCAAGCATACAATACTTTTCATGTAACTGGCTGGTACTTATACAATATATTCTCTCCCATTTCTCGTCAGGAGGATATTCTTGCTGTAAACTCCAAACGCCCAAATCTGAACCGTTTAGCAAATCTGAGAGGCACAAACGATCATTGAGACTCCACATTTCTATACTAGTAGCATAATGGGAGTAACACTTTGGTAACAATATCCATCGAAATTTTTCAGTATGAAGATCGATAACTAGTAGCATTGAAAGTTTGTGCGACGTATTATCTAATGTCAACCAAAAGAGGGATCCATTTGCGTAGACTGATGATTGCTCTTTGCAGAATATACGATTATTTAAACAATAAAAGCATGTGTCTCTTTGCTTACCATTATCGAAGGGTATGATCTTGGCCTTGAAACAATCCCAATCACAATTTTTAACTCTTGGATATATCAAAATCACCTTATATGATTTTGTAACAATATCTTTGTCAAATCCAGCAAGTCTCGGGATCATCTTCACTAATTCATCTTCATAATTCAGCAAGACTAGTTGAGAAACGTCTTTCCATGTTCTATAGAGCATTGCGGTTAACCTGACTTTAAGAGTAAATGGCCATTGCGAAAATGCCGGAGAAAGTGTCATGTGTTCTTTAGTCGTCGGATTGATCAAGTAAATGTACCTAAAATCATCGTAGATACGAATCAAGACCAATCCATCACAAGAGCCCAAGACTTGAATAGTTTTTTTTTTGAGATTTGTCGATTGGATCATCAGGAAAAGTATAGTAACTAGAAGAAGAAGGACAATAGTTTCCATTGCTGTGATCATCATATCTAGAAAAAGTATCCAAACACAAAGTTGTTGAGTCTGAATCTTGTTTATCAAACTTGGCTGGACAATTGTTGGGTAAGAACTAGAAGTTTCATACTAGGGGTTAGTAATCCTGTACGAACGAGTCGCTTGTGGGAAAAATTGGCTGATTCGATCATCGATCTCCATTTTTTTGACAAGACTTTGAATCTAGCGAGTGGTTTTATTGGAAGATGGTAAAAGATCTCTTCAACTATATCCTCTGATATTATATTTGTCTTAGGATTATTATGTTTGTTATCCTCTATTTTTTTCTGGGCGATGATAATACATAATTTAGATTATATATATATATATATATATAGTAATATGGATATAATCTTGGATTATTAACTTTAGAGTTATCATTAATTAATTGTAGGAAAGAAGATTTTACACATTTAACTCATTTTAGAATAATAAAGAGTAAATAAATAAATGTGTATGTATAAGCTATCAATAAATATTGATTTCATGAAAAAAATACATGTTGATTAATATATGTATATATCACTACTAAAATTAATGTGAATAAAATGAGAAAAATTATGACTAAATATGCTTTCATATAATTTTCTTTAAAGAATTAATCTCTTTTAATTATTTGTTGATATTAATCTATTTATTTGAACATTGATAGATTTTAAAATTTTCTTCTATAAATTATCCAAGAAATTTTATACAAGTTTCTCCATTTATTAATAAACTAATACATGTGTCTTTTTCCTCAAATTTAAATACACTAATATGTAATTTAACTAAACAAATATATATTAAAATAAGAGGTTCAAATTATTCAAATAAGGCATAATACATGAAATTTGTATTAAAAAAAAAGAAATTTTTAATAAACTAATAAAAAGCTAGTGTGACAAAAAAAATGAGATGGTATGACATTTGAGAGTCTATTTTATTTGTTATAAAATAACACATGTAAAAGTATTTTACTTATGTTTTGCTTATATTTCACATATATGTTTTGCTTTTTTCTAGTTAGTTTACTATTTTCTTTTTAAAAAATATATCTAAGATATTACATAAATGCAAAATCTTATCGGTGAAATTAGTTAGAAAATATTTAATTATATGTAATATGTTTTCAGGTTTATGATGTTAGAAAACCGTTTGAGGAAAATTCTTTATAGAAAAAGAGTGATATTAGATGCTAAATATGTCAATCATAATGGATATATGTTAGGAAGTTTTAGCAACATGGAATTTGTTGTCTTCATCCACTCTTTTAGAAAAGAAAATGTTTCTCATAACAAGATGAAAAGATTTTATTGTGAGTAATAAATATTATATAGAAAAGGGTGATATTAGATAATAAACATGTAAATTATAATTGATATATATATATATATTTTAGGAATTTTTAGCAACATGGAATTTGTTGTCTTCATCCACTCTTTTGAAAAATAAAATTTTCTCATAACAAGATGAAGCTACCACCACAACAACCTTCCCACCACGTTCCTAGCCCTGGATCTTCACTCCCACAGCAAGATCTCTCCAAAAACGCCTTCAAATCTCACAAACTCTCTCTCTAAAACGTTAAGAACCGTTTCTCTCCTTTTCTCTCTGTATTCTCTAAAAAACGGCGTGAGACAAAACCCCAAAACACAACCTAGGTTGTTTTCTCACTTAAATAACTCGGTTCTATGGTTTTTCCTAAAGAAAACCGACCAAAATCGACAATTAAATCGAACTGGTCAAACCAGAAATCGATCGACACCCTCCCCCAAGACGCACGGTTTTGGTTCGCGGGCGTTAAAATTCTCCCCCAACAACATAGATTCGTCCTCGAATCTCAAACAAACCTCAACCAAGGACTCCTGTGCTACCTTCTCCACGGCCCGCACTCCTCGGACCGATCTACGAAAGGTCACCTCTAGGCGATAGACTCACGTTCCAAGCGTTATTTGCTTTCGACTTTTGGACTTTCCTTTACTTATAGGCCTAAACCTTGAGTTTTTATTGGCTCATCATCAGGCCGAAGCCTGCATGCCTTAATATATATAAGGAAGTCCAATACTCGTCTCTCGGGTTGCCACCCTATAGCGCGCCCCCGGATCGTCATCCGAAGTCGATATACCAACCACACTCCCAAGCCACAAAGTCTTAGAATATGACGGTACTAGGAGAACCGAAGTCCCCCCAAGAGTCGCGAGCAAACAATTCTGAACACGTCTGAGTCTTATCCCTATCCAGGTTTCCTTCCCGTGGCTCGCGTAAGACAACATGATGGCTTACCAACCACATATCCCCTCACTGGAATACCTCATGACCACAAAAGGGTCATCTCACTGCCCCACAGGTCGCCACAAAGGCCTAACAAATGTCCTAAACAGGACCGCCACTAAGACCAAACAAATGTCCTAAACAGGACCGCCACAAAGGCCAAATAAATGTCCTATACAGGACCGCCACAAAGGTCATCTGTCCCGAAGGACAGTCACAAAGACCATATGTCCCGAAGGACTGCCTAAACAGGCACTCTGGCTTAACAACCACCATAAAGGCCACACAATAGCTAAACAACCCACCACAAATGCCACACAATGGCTAGACAGCCCGCCACAAATGCCACACAAAGTCTCAAAACACCGCCACACTCGGCACAATGACTCAAAAGTCCGCCACTAAGGCCACACAAGCCCCTCCAAGGCTCCCCGCCACTAAAAATGGATAAATTTTAACTCACATAAAACTTTCCATTTTTAGCACTTTCCACTTTTAGAAACTTCTAACTCAGGAAACCTTCCCTTAAACCACCGCCTCACGGAAATTTGGTACCCCGAACACCACCTCATCATGTTACTTAGTCGAACAACCAACCACCCCAAGCGACCAAGTAAACAAGAGAGATGGGCTGGAATACTCCATTCCCGCTCCAGCCACGGATTACAGATGGGACCAGGCTAGGCAAGCTCAAGTCGCGGCTTGCTTCTCATACCACTTCTTAAACCTTGCCTTCATCCTCGCCTCAGGATTCCAAGTCTGCTCCTCAACGCCATCACAGTCCCAAAGGACTCTTATTAAAAGAATCTTCTTCTTCTGAAGTTCCTTGATCCTCCTCCCGAGAACCCTCACTGGTCTCGCCTCCAAAGTCATGTTAGGCTGAAGATCCTCAGGAATCTTAGCCAACAACTGATCATCCTCACGGAGACACTTCCACAACATAGACTCATGGAAAACCTTATGGAATGCACGCATAACCTCAGGTAACTCCAGTTTATATGCTACTGGTCCAACTCGCTCAATCACTCTGAACGGACCCACATACCTCGGACTCAACTTAGTATCAGTTAATGACCTGTTCGGACCCCGCAACATGGCCATCTTGAGGTACACTCTATCTCCAACCTGAAATTCAAGATCTCTCCTCCTCCTATCGGCATAACTCCTCTGTCGATCCTGAGCTTCCTTCATGTTCAGCTTGAGAACCCGAATCTTCTCTGAGGTCTCCTGAATTAAATTTGTCCCGTACATGTTCCTCTCCCCCACCTGAGTCCAGCATAACGATGTACGAGATGACCTCCCATACAAAGCCTCATAAGGTGTCATCCCGATACTCGCCTGGTAACGGTTGTTGTAAGCAAACTCTACCAAGCTCAAGTGATCTGCCCAATGGCCACCCCAATCCAACACACACATCCTCGGCAAATCCTCCAACGTCTGGATCATCCTCTCTGATTGTCCATCTGTCTGGGGATGATAAGATGTAGTCATATGCACCTTAGTGCCCATATATGCCTGAAATGCCCTCCAGAACACCGAAATGAACTTGGAATCCCTATCAGACACAATGCTCGCTGGCACCCATGCAACCTAACTATCTCCTTCACATACTTCTTAGCCAAGAGCGCTGCTCCATCAGTCTTCTTAATGGCCAGAAAATGTGCCGACTTAGTCAACCGGTCCACAATGACCCATATAGCATTAAACGTCTTGGACACTGGCAAACCAACCATGAAGTCCATCGTAATCATATCCCACTTCCACTCTGGAATGGGAAGACTCTTCAGCAAACCACCTGGTACTGATGCTCAGCCTTCACTAGCTGACACATATCGCACCTCGCAACCCAACTAGCCACGTTCTTCTTCATCCCGACCCAGTGATAGTACCTCTTGAGATCACGGTACATCTTAGTCGCTCCTGGATGAATAGAGAACAAGCTCGCATGAGCCTCTCTCAGGATCTCCTGCCTCAACTCCTCATCCTTAGGCACACAAATCCGCCCGTACAAAAGAATAGTACCATTAGCCGAAACTTGATACTCTGAATCAACATCCTTTGAGGCATTCACCAGCCCCAAATCCTTCTCTTGAGCCAAACGCACTATGCTCAAGAGGTCTGCTCTATCCACTGCAATCAAACCCAACGGCTCCTGAGTAACCGCACACAAGCTCAACGAACTGATCTCTCCTACCAGAGACTCCATGTCCTGCTCCTGAGCCGAAGCCGCCCGCTTCCTACTTAAGGCATCTGCAACCAAGTTAGCCTTACTAGGGTGATAGGCTATCTCTAAATCATAATCCTCCACGAGCTCCATCCACCGCCTCTATCTCAAATTCAGCTCGGGCTGAGTGAATATATACTTTAGGCTCTTATGATCTGTAAACACATGAACGTTTGCACCATAAAGATAAGATCTCCAAATCTTCAGGGCAAAAACTACAGCACCCATCTCCAAATCATGAGTAGGATAGTTGTCCTCATGCTTCCGCAACTACCGCAAAGCATAGACAATCACCTTCCCATGCTGCATCAACACACATCCCAAACCAACTCTGGATGCATCTGCATACACCAAATAGGGTTCCCCCTGCTCAGGCAAAGCCAACACCGGAGCAGTAGTTAACATATCCTTCAGGCTTGCAAAGCCCTCCTCGTACTCCTGTGACCAAACAAAAGGAACATCCTTCCCTGTCAACTTAGTCATAGGGCGTGCTCTGCTCACAAACCACTGCACAAACCTCCTGTAGTAACCTGCCAACCCAAGAAAACTCCTGATCTTCGTGCCATCATGCGGTCTAGGCCAATCCTTGAAATCCTGAAACTTCTCCGGATCTACAGAAACCCCATCGCAGACACAATGTGACCCAAAAAACCCATCCCACACTACCAGAAACTACACTTGCTCAACTTAGCAAACAACTTCTGCTCCCTCAGCTTCTCCAGAACTGCCCTCAAATGCACTGCATGCTCTTAAGGACTCTTAGAATAAATCAGGATGTCGTCGATGAAAATGATGACAGACACGTCCAGAAACTCCTGAAACACGCTGTTCATCAATCTCATAAACGCTTCTGGTGTGTTAGTCAACCCAAACGGGATCACTACAAACTCAAAATGCTCATACCTCGTCCTCAAAGCAATCTTCCTCACATCTGCGTCATCTATCGGGATCTGATGATAACCCGACGCCAGATCAATCATGGAGAACCAAGTAGCACCTCTCAACTGATCCAACAACTCATCGATCCTCGGAAAAGGGTACTTGTTCTTCACAGTGACCCGGTTGAGACCCCTGTAATCGATACACAAGCGGAAACTCCCATGCTTCTTCTTAACAAATAACATCGGCGCTCCCCACGATGATACACTAGCACGGATGAATCCCTTCCTCAACAAATCCTCTAGCTGCTTCTTCAGCTCTACCATCTCTGCTAGAGCCATCATGTAAGGAGCCTTGGATAACAGTGTCGTCCCTGGTTCTAGTTCAATCGTAAAAGGATCAGACCAATAAGGTGGTAATCCCTGCAATGACTGGAACACATTCTCAAACTCCTCCACAACCTGAATACCGCTAACCGTAGACTTCCCCACTGACTCTGGCATCGATATAGTAACCAAATAAGCCTCTCGGCCGTTCTCGATCATCTCCCCAGCATGAATGGCCGAGATCACGAGACT
This sequence comes from Camelina sativa, assembly GCF_000633955.1. NCBI lineage: Eukaryota > Viridiplantae > Streptophyta > Magnoliopsida > Brassicales > Brassicaceae > Camelina > Camelina sativa. The sequence goes on from NC_025700.1 coordinate 17,942,507, forward strand.
CTCCAAAGTCGGTCTAATCTCCTGAAAAACCAACTTCCCTCCTGAGCACTCAAACTCCACTCTACCCCAGTGACAGTTCATATCTACCATATGCCGATGCAACCAGTCCATCCCCAAGATAATGTCTTACAACTCCACTGAGCTGATAAGCAAATCCGCAGGCCAAGACTCTCATGCGATCTGAATATCGATACCCCTCGCTCGACCAATAACTCTCAGAAACTTGCCTCCAACAATTCTGACAACTCATGCACGCTCTCCAGGATCTCCCATGATACCCGCATTCTTTACACACTCTGGGGTAATGAAGGTTTGAGTAGCTCCAGAATCAAACATACCGTGGGACTTAAACCCGCCCACCAACAAGGTTCCTACACAAACCTCATGTGTTGAGAACCTAACACTTTATCACATGACAACATAAAAATTGAACTTACTAATAATTCACAAAGACAAGTACCAGAAATTATACATGTGATCGCCCCGGCACTGGTTCCACCAGTCTCTGCATTCGTGTATACCCGTGGCGCCTGCTCAATCCGTGCCACCTGCTGCCCTCTCGGCTGCACCTGCTCCCACGCTGCTAACGCTACCTGCTGCCACGCTGCTAACGCTACCACCTACTTGCTTGTTGCTTAATTGCTTGATTGTGTGTTTGTTGCTTGTTATGCTTCCGCATTGCGTGCTTTGATTGTGGGGTAGTTGGTATGTTGAGATAGCGTGCTATAGGAAGATAGCATGTTATAGGGAGATAGCATGTTATAGGGAGATAGCATGTTATAGGATGTTAGCATGTTAAAGGGTTAGCATGTTAGAAGGGTCACCCAACTCGATGAGTAATATTAGATTACTCACCCCTCTCCTCAATTGTTTTTCTTGCAGGGAAAGTTAGGTGGGTAGTACCGAGTGTTATGGATCAGATAGGATATTTTCTTGTCTTTTGTTGATTTTTATTGTACTATGTTTCTTGTTAAGTTGGATCCAACATTTTTGATTCGTGTTTGTTTAAATTTTGTAAATTCATTACTATATATAATAAATCGTTTATTTTCATATATAAATCGGACAAGTGGAGCTGTCTACGCAGATATTTCGGATCCAGCAACACCGCATATAGACCTAGGGTTGCAAAGCCTAAGGGATATACGTAGCGGATAGACGGATGCCAGTGGATTGGCTGGGGAACCTAATTCGTTGGTGGAACCTCGGCCGGATCGCAGGCGAACGTCTGATTGTGACGACCATCGGGCCAGTCTGTGGTTAGTCCGGTCATAGGACGGTTTGGGGGCGTTACAGACACCTCCACATGGTGTCGACCGACACTCGCTAAGTCCCCGAGCCGTCCTCGCGTTGGTGTCGACCGACACCACTGTCAAGCAGTGATTTCCTTCGAACAGAACCTCCGAATCTCGCCTCCAAACTTCTCCTTTTCGTCCCACACGATCCCAGGAACGAATCCAAGCCTCATGAGCTACGAAAAACTTCCAAACAACCAAACAACACACAATATCATAGAAACAGAGATTTTAGCTTAGATAAGCCATGGTCATGCACTCACCTTAGCCAAACAATAAGATCTAAGCCCAAAAGACGAAGCTACCACCACAACAACCTTCCCACCACGTTCCTAACCCTGGATCTTCACTCCCACAGCAAGATCTCTCCAAAAATGCCTTCAAATCTCACAAACTCTCTCTCCAAAACCATAAGAACTGTTTCTCTCCTTTTCTCTCCTTTTCTCTCTGTATTCTCTCAAAAACGGCGTGAGACAAAACCCCAAAACACGACCTAGGTCGTTTTCTCACTTAAATAACTCGGTTCTATGGTTTTCCCTAAACCAAACCGACCAAAATCGATAATTAAATCGAACTGGTCAAACCAGAAATGAAGTGGTGTCGACCGACACCACCATGGTTTCGATCGACACCCTCCCCAAAACGCACAGTTTTGGTTCGCGAGCGTTATAAAAATAGAACCCAATAGGATTTTATAGGCAAACCCGTACCCAACCCGAACCCAGTTTTTTGGGTTGGGTTCCGGGTTGGGTATTCGGGTACGGTTTTTATGCCCAGCCTAAATACAACATTGCTTATATTTTAAAAATATATCTATACTAGATTATGACCCGCGGTATACCGCGGGCAAATTTTTTTTTGATTTTTTTAATGTACTATTTTAATTCCTATTTTGCTAATATACGTTTTGTTAATTTAAGTTATTTAGTATATTATTCGTGGTATACCGCACAATAATTTTTTTCAATACAATCTTAATTAAATTAGTTTGATTCGACATATTTTATATTGGTGTTGTTAAATAGTAAAATAAGGATTTAACCTGTAATGAAGTATCATATTAAAGATATTTTATTTTTTAGTATTATCATTTCAATCATGAAATATCATATAACCCGTCATGTAATATAACTCGTTTGTGTTATTTTGAAAAATTAATATGTTTAAATATTCATAATTTTAAACTTTTTATTAAGTTTTAATATATCAGTTATAAATTATAAACTTCTTAAAATTCTATAATTTACTATATATGGTAAATTTACGATATATGTATGTTGAACACACACTTTTTATATTAGTTGAGTAATATATGTTCGTTTAAAAAAATTCAAATCACAACATATACAGAAAAATACATTTTTATTAATTTTATGTACTAAATGATGATTCACTACATTTAAATTTTAAAATCAATATAAGATGAGAGGAGAATAATTTTTTTTAATATGAAATAAATCTTCTAAATATCTATATTAAAATTATAGAATACTATATATATAGATATTTAAAATATTTTAATTCTGTTTGGTTATAAGGATAGTAGAGAGAATTAACTAAACTTGTTTGGATATGAATATAAGCATTAAATGATATTAAATGTAAAAAATTTCTAAAACTGATTTTTGAGCAAAAACTGCTGCAAAAATAATAGTATAGATACTTATTTAAATAATGTTGTTAGAACTTTAATCAACTTTAATGTGGCATATTACGAAAATGCTATTGCATTTTAATTAATCTAATAACTAACAAAAGAAAAGTTTATATTTGTTTACAAAAAAATAAAACAATATTTTAAAATTATTTAATGAAATTATTTAACAGATTTTATTTATTGTTTCAGAAATCTTAGGAAATAATAACAAACATGTAATTGGCTAAAACTTATTTTTTTATACACAATATTTACTATATAAAAAATATTAGCTGTACAATGTTGACAATAAACATATAATCTGATTATAATTTTCACATATAAAGTTAATATATACTAACATGTTATGCCAACAATTGCAATGATGTTAATATTAACACCAATCACTATTGTAAATTTGATATATTAAGATCTCTAAACACGTTCACATCAATTTGTAATACCAGATCACGGGTCAATACATGTTTTGTAAATTTTTTTAAGACTTTACCGAATTTATAATTAATGAATTTAACACTGCACCCAAAACAAAATAGTAGTACCAACTACAGGTCGAAATCAGAATATAAAATTAAGTAAATTAAATAAATAATTTTGTAAAATGTATAGAATAAATAAATAATCTACTATTATTTTGTAACAAACAAATCCAAATTTACGTAAATATTTCCCCACGCTGTACAGCGTGGGTCACTATCTAGTTAATATATTTATTTGAGTATTGATAGATTTTAAAATTTTCTTTAACAAATTCTCCAAGAAGTTTGGTACTGTATCTACTTCTTTATTGTAATTAAATAAGTTACTGATCAAAATTCATTCATTAGTATAAGATAAAAACTTCTTTTTTTTTTTGAACAAAGTATAAGATAAAAACTAAGATTTTTTTGTAACTGATCTATGCGTACATTAATTTTTGTTCAGCTTTCCCATATAATTTAAGTTAATGAATTTTATTTTGGTTGTACTTCCATTTCCATCTCCCTCGTTTAAATCCACCACGTCAGCTGGGACAAATTCCTATAAAAAAAAAACGTTTTATATTTTCATTATAAATACTCTGTAAAATAAACAACAATATAAATAAATATGGAGTCTATCCTTCTTTATGAATCATCGGCTCTTTTAGTTTCTCTCTACAAACTCTAGTCTCTTCGAACTAAATCTTGACGACGATGGCGGCTGTTCCGATCAACACTCCACCTGAATCATCCGAAGAAGAGTTCAGCAACTCCAAAGTTTCCTACTCGTATGAAGACGACTCAATGGAAGTCGAACTGTCTGACTCGGAAAACACCAATGGAGGTACGTATATACATGCATGATTACAATCTTTCCCATTTCCCCTGTTTCTACTCTAACGAAGCCGTTTCGTTCGCTAGCTAGGAGATACTCTCTTGTATATGTCCAGTTCTTTTAGGTTTCAAGATTGTTTCGTCGGAAAAGTTATGTAAGATAGTATTAGGAGTGAATAATTAAGCTGGTTTAATATGTTTTGGTTAAGCTTAATAGATTAGATTTCCGGTTTAGATTAGTTCCGGTTTACTGTAAATGGTTGTATATAGATAAACATTGTAAAGTTTGTTAAGAAATTAATGAGAAAATCATTTCACAAAATCTCTTTGCTCATGAACTCTATTATGGTATCAGAGTTTTTCTTCCGCAAATCACACCGACGAAATCGTTTCTATCATCATCGGTTCATCTTCTGCATCGTTGATTTTGGCGAAAATGGTGAAAAAGGGGGGAAATTGAGGAATCAGAGTGAAACACCTGAGATCGATACATCTGCAATGAGGATCACTCGCGGATCAGTCGTGCTTGAAGATCCAGAGGTGGAATTGGTGAAACAACAACGTAATCTCAAATTGGAAGGATATGGAACTCACGGATCTGCGTCGAAGTCATCGGAAACTTTCGACAGTCCGTTAAGTCTTCAATCGTCCCATCACCCAGGTTTGATGATTGTTGCTCATGCTCTTGATGGAACGAATTACAATAGCTGGTCGATTGCGATGAGGATTAGTCTAGATGCTAAGAACAAACTCAGTTTCATTGACGGATCCTTACCTAGGCCATGTGAGAGTGATTACGATTTCAAGATCCGGAGTAGATGCAATAGTATGGTGAAGTCATGGATTCTCAATGTTGTGAGCAAGGAAATCTATGATAGTATCTTATACTATCAAGATGCAGCAGAAATATGGGATGATTTGTTCACAAGATTTAAAGTGAATAATCTACCAAGAAGGTATCAACTCGAACAAGCTGTAATGACTTTGAGACAAGGTCAACTTGATTTGTCAAGCTACTTCACGAAGAAGAAGACTCTGTGGGAACAGCTAGCCAACACTAAGTCTAGAAATGTGAAGAAGTGTGATTGTGATCATGTCAAGGAGTTGCTTGAAGAAGCTGATACGAGTCGTGTGATACAATTCCTCATGGGATTGAATGATGAATTCAATAGTATCAAAAGTCAGATGCTGAACATGAAGCCTAGAACAGGATTGAATGAGATTTATAACATGTTGGATCAAGATGAGAGTCAAAGATTGGTGGGAGTTTCTTCTAGGCCAAAGCCACCTCCTACTGCTTTCCAGTCTCAAGCGGTGATTCCGGATCAAAACTCAATTCTGATGGCTCAAGGAAACTTTCAAAAGCCCAAATGTTCTCATTGTTCTCGAGTTCGTCACACTACGAACAAGTGTTACAAAATTCATGGATATCCGCCTGGTCATCCAAGAGCTAAGAAGAACAATTATGTTGGAAGTAGAAACTTGGCGAGTACTGGACAGATTGAGGATCAGAAGGATCAAATGGGGACAGAAGTGCATGGAGAAGTGTCGAATGATCAACTCCAACAAATGGTTTCTTACCTCAGTGCCAAGCTTCAATCTCCCAGTATCACTTCATGCCCTGACAAAGCTATAGTCTCGACTTCAAACTATGTACCTTCTATCTCACAGATATCTGGTACTTTCCTATCTTTATATGATTTCACTTTTTATGACATGTTGACATCTTCTATACCTCATGAAACTGAGTTGTCTTTTAGAGCTTGGGTTATAGATTCAGGAGCTAGTCATCATGTTACCAAATGGTCAAACAGTTAAAATAGAGGAAACTGGTTATATTCAACTTACTGATGCTTTGTCTCTTTATAATGTGTTGCATATTCCTGAATTTAAATTTAACTTGCTAAGTGTTAGTATTATCACTAAATCTTTGAAGTCTAAAGTGAGTTTTACTTCTGATGAATGTATGATACATGCTCTTACTCAGGACCTAATGATTGGGAACGGTAGTCAAGTCGCAAATCTATATGTCTTGAACTTGGATAAGTCTCTTGTTAATGTGTCTTGCTCTACTTTTCCTGGTAAGTCTGTCTGTTCTACTTCAAAAGATAATTCAGAAATGTGGCATAAAAGGTTAGGATATCCATCGTTTGCTAAAATAGAGTTTCTCTCTGATTTCTTATTGTTATCTAAATCAAATATCAATAAAGCTAAAGTTCATTGTCGTATTTTCATTTGTCGAAACAGAAACATTTACCTTTCAAATCATTGAATCATATGCGTGAAAAAGCTTTTGAATTGGTTCACATTGACACTTGGGGTCCTTTTTCTGTTCCAACCGTTGATGGATATCGTTATTTCTTAACAATAGTTGATGATTTTAGTCGAGCAACTTGGATATATATGCTGAAACAAAAATCTGATGTTTTAAATGTTTTTCCTGGTTTTATTAAAATGATTGAAACTCAATATAATACTAACGTTTGTTCTGTGAGATCCGACAATGCTCATGAATTGAAATTTGCTGATTTTTATCTGAAAAATCAATTGAATCTTTCCATTCTTGTCCTGAAACTCCTGAACATAACTCTGTGGTTGAAAGAAAGCATCAACATTTGTTGAATGTAGCTAGGTCTCTAATGTTTCAGTCAGGTGTTCCTCTAGAGTATTGGGGCGATTGTGTATTAACCGCAGTATTTTTAATCAATAGATTACCATCTCCTGTCCTAGATAATAAGACACCCTTTGAGAAATTAACTAATAAGAGTCTTGATTATCATAGTTTAAAAGCCTTTGGTTGTTTATGTTATTGTAGTACATCCTCTAAGTCTAGAAAAAAATTTGAACCTAGGGCTAGAGCTTGTATATTCTTAGGCTATCCATCAGGTTACAAAGGTTATAAGCTACTAGATATAGAGACATACTCAGTTTCTATTTCAAGGCATGTCATTTTTTATGAGGATATCTTTCCTTTTGCATCATCTACTATCCCAGATGATGCAAAGACTTTCTTTCCTCATGTTTCTCTCCCTGCACAAATCAATGATGAACATTTGCCTCTAGTGCAATCATCTTCTGATGCTTCTCATACCATCGATGAGACATCCTCCATGGTTTATGTTCCTTCTGAACCTAAACCAACTCGGCAGAGAAAACTGCCTTCCCATTTGCAGGACTTTCATTGCTATAATAATACTCCTACTATAAATAAGCCTACAAACACATCTCCTTATCCATTGGCAAATTATATTTCTTATTCAAATATATCTCAGCCTTTCTGTGCTTTTATTAATGTCATTGCAAAGTCAAAAATTCCTAAAAACTATTCAGAGGCTCGGCTGGACAAGGTGTGGGTTGATGCTGTGGGAAAGGAGATTGGTGCTTTTGTAAGGATTCAGACGTGGAGTGTTGGTGAATTACCTCCGGGTAAGGTTGCTGTAGGTTGTAAATGGTTGTTTACAATCAAGTATCATGCAGATGGAAGTATTGAACGATACAAGGCTCGTTTGGTGGCAAAGGGGTATACTCAGTGAGAGGGAATTGACTTTGTTGAAACTTTTTCACCCGTTGTGAAGATGGCAACGGTAAAGATGGTTCTTTCCCTCGCACCTAAAATGCAGTGGTCTTTACATCAGTTAGACATCTCTAATGCATTTTTGAATGGTGACCTCGATAAGGAAATATACATGAAGTTGCCACCAGGTTATGCTGAAATTCAAGGAGAAACAGTCTCTCCTACTGCTGTATGTCGCTTGCATAAGTCCATATATGGATTAAAACAAGCATCTCAACAGTGGTTTCTTAAATTCAAGGCTACTTTGAAAGGTCTTGGTTTTGAAACATGTCATGGTGATCACACTCTGTTTGTCAAGGAGACGGGTGATCAATTTCTTGTTGT
>NC_025700.1:17950689-17965758 GCF_000633955.1 Camelina sativa
GAGAGGGAATTGACTTTGTTGAAACTTTTTCACCCGTTGTGAAGATGGCAACGGTAAAGATGGTTCTTTCCCTCGCACCTAAAATGCAGTGGTCTTTACATCAGTTAGACATCTCTAATGCATTTTTGAATGGTGACCTCGATAAGGAAATATACATGAAGTTGCCACCAGGTTATGCTGAAATTCAAGGAGAAACAGTCTCTCCTACTGCTGTATGTCGCTTGCATAAGTCCATATATGGATTAAAACAAGCATCTCGACAGTGGTTTCTTAAATTCAAGGCTACTTTGAAAGGTCTTGGTTTTGAAACATGTCATGGTGATCACACTCTGTTTGTCAAGGAGACGAGTGATCAATTTCTTGTTGTTTTGGTGTATGTTGACGACATCTTAATCGCTAGTACAGCTGCTGGTCATTTGCGCTATCAGTTGAGTTCTCACTTTCAGTTAAGGGATCTTGGTCCTCCGAAGTTCTTCCTTGGTATTGAAATTGCTCGAAGTGATGCAGGTATTACTCTTTCTCAGAGGAAATACGTTCTTGATCTATTGGAAGAAACTGGTTTCTCGGACTGCAAGCCTTCTCCTATTCCAATGAAGCCTGATCAGCATATGTCATTAACAGGATTGTTTAAGAAGAAATCTAAGGTGGTACTCGAGGAGATTGAACCAGCTTCTGACTCTCTTGATACTTCACCAACTCCTATACTTTTATCTACTGCTGAGAGTGCACTTATTCCTGATGCTAAGCAGTATAGGAGATTGATTGGCAAATTACAATATTTGACCATTACGAGACCAGATATTTGTTTTGTCGTGGGAAAATTGGCACAATATTGTTCGGCTCCACGGAAGTTTCATCTTCAATCTGCTCACAAGATCCTGCGTTACTTGAAAGGGACCATTGGTCAAGGACTTTTCTATCGTAAAGACAATGACTTCTCTATTCGTGGGTTTTCTGACGCAGACTGGGGTGCTTGTCCAGACAGTAGAAGGTCGTTGACAGGTTTTGCGATCTTCCTTGGTCAATCATTGATATCTTGGAAATCTAAGAAACAAGAGATAGTCTCGATGAGCTCTGCAGAATCTGAATATAGAGCGATGAGCAAAGCTACCAAGGAGTTGCTCTGGTTCACATACATTTTGAAGGCATTGCGGATTCCTTTCACTTATCCAGCCTATTTGTATGGTGACAACACCGCAGCTCTTCACATTGCTAAACATTCCGTTTATCATGAACGCACAAAACATATAGAGTTTGACTATCACAAGGTTAGAGAAGCAATCGAAGATGGCGTTCTCAAGACTATGTTTGTGCGTACAGACAATCAGTTGGCTGATATTTTAACAAAGGCTCTTCATCCAGCTCCTTTCAGAGATAATATTCGCAAGATGGGAGTTATCAATATCTACTCACCTCCATCTTGAGGGGGGGTATTAGGAGTAAATAATTAAGCTGATTTAATATGTTTTGGTTAAGCTTAATAGATTAGATTTCCGGTTTAGATTAGTTCCGGTTTACTGTAAATGGTTGTATATAGATAAACATTGTAAAATTTGTTAGGGAATTAATGAGAAAATCATTTCACAAAATCTCTTTGCTCATGAACTCTCTATTAGATAGTGTCTTTTGTGTGTCCTGTCTCTGATACTTTGTTTATTTGTTTTTACACTCTTGTTACAGCTACAGAAACTAATGCAAATGGTACTGAAGATGAGTTTTGGGTTCGGTATCCTGCTTTGAAGGAGTTTTTGCCCAGAATGGCACGCTTTCTTGGAAACGATAATATATGAGGCTTTGCGTATCAAGGAGTTGGAGTATTGTAGCTTAAAGTTAAGCATCGTTTCTGATGTTCTGTCCTTGATGAAACCCTGATTATGAGAGAGGGATTGTTCTGGTTGTTAACTTTTTTCTTTGCAATTTTTAAATCTGTGGGACTTTGGTTCTTGTTTTTTTTTTTTTTCTTTTTTGTTGAACTCCTTTTCATTTTTGGTTGTATTGGAACTTAATTTATGTGTTTATTATATCTCTATGATTTGCACACAAAAAAAAATTATATCTCTATGATTGTTCAATATTAATGGAAATTTTGAATCATTAATTTTCTTCTTTATTTTGTTTTATTGTTAATGTTTTATCACTTTATCTATGATATTGTAATAACAAATTTGTTCGAAAATTAATATTGGAAGGTGTGTAGATGCACTAAGCTTCTAACATTTTACATTTGTATTCAGGCTGTTATAAAGGGAGGTACCTGACTGCTGAAGAGGTTTCCACAAAATTGTTTGAAAACAAATTCTGGAAAGAAAAACAAAATATTGTAAAATGTTTGCTCTTGCTTCTTTTCATGTGGATTTGTTGATAACGAACTATACAAGTACCATTTGAAATAGAGATATGTATGATTAAAAAAAAAATTAGAAACCAATCAACGTTATATACTTTTACTTTTTAATTTTTATCTAGTTTCTGTTATTTTCGATAAATTATAAATATTTTTTGATATTATAATTACTATTTATTATCAATTTTTACAAGAAGATTGATTTGATAATTCCACCAAGAAAAACACTTGAATTGATGATTATCATTTTAGTCATTTACTGCTTCTCTATAATTTTTATAGAGTTGAATTCTAATTGTTATATACTCCATAAATAAGATTACTATATATATAGTGATAATATCCATAACATTACTATTTTTTTATTAATGTTATAAATAAGGAAAAATCAATTGTTGAACATAGTTGCACTACTTGATAATCATGCGACTGACTAATTAAAATTGGTGGCCACAAATTCCAACATTGAACTCTTTTGCTTTTTCTTAATCACAAACCAAAATGAGCCACAAAAAACGAAGACATATCATATCAAGAAACAACGAAGATGAGCTTCACTGCTTCTTCGATCTCTTCTTTAACGTCTCCTTCCTCCTCACTCGTCTCTCTCAACGATCTTCCTCCCTCCTTCTTCCTCGGAACTACACTCGTCAAGCCAACAAGTCTTACTCATTCACGGCCTCTTCGATTGTCTGCATCCTTTGTTCCCGCTAAAAAAGCTGTGTCGCTGGCGACAGCTAACGATGTTGTTCCCGAAACGGCTCCGACATCAGCCTCAGAGGTTGTCTCCAGCTTCTACGCCGCTATTAACGTCCATGATTTATCCTCTGTCACAGACCTCATCGCTCAAAACTGCGTCTATGAGGATCTTGTCTTCTCATCCCCCTTCGTTGGCCGGAAGGTGAAACTCTGATGAACCAACCTATCTTTTTTCATTATTTTTTGTCCTCAGAGCCTGATCTTGATAAATCCATGACAGGCAATTCTTGATTTCTTCGGAAAATTCATTAAATCAACGAGTACAGATCTGCAATTCGTGATAGATGACATCTCAACAGAGGACTCATCAGCTGTTGGAGTTTCATGGCATTTAGGTTATTTTCTAAACTCTCTAAACACACCTAACGTCTCATTTAAGGCATTTTACCCTTAAAAAAACAGACTTCTTTGTGATTTAAACCATTACAGAGTGGAAGGGAAAGAATTTTCCATTTAGCAAAGGTTGCAGCTTTTACCGGCTAGAAGTGATTGATGGCAAGAGACAGATTGTGTAAGCACCACTCCTCTTCTCTACACAACTTTCCTGCTGCTACTACTACAGTTGACTTGACAGTAATGCCAATTTTTCTTGCTGGGCGACACATTTGCTTCTCGGTTTTTGTCTGCAGATATGGAAGGGACTGCGTTGAGCCTGCAATCAAACCTGGAGAATCAGTTCTGGTAACATGAGCTACTATTAATTTTGATTGTGTGGATGTGTTTGAAATTGCAGAGGTAGTGCAGATTTTTTACATCTTCTCGCATTTGTATTCAGGTTGCTATAAAGGGAGTTACCTGGCTGCTTCAGAAATTTCCTCAACTGGCTGACCAATTCTGATGTAATTATAAAGCTTGTGCTTGGTGAAGCGAATGAGCTCGGAAATATAAGTTTTCCTTGTGGTGTATAGAAATACAGCGGCAGCAATCCCCACAATTGTCAAATTTGTGCTTATATATATTAGAACCATTCGTGTATATAGAATGTGCTATTAACTAAAATAACTCTCCAGTTGATCATCCTCAGATCAGATAAAAAAGGAAGATGTGATCCAGAGGGTCACCTTAACCTATTTCTTGAAGAAGTTCTTCATCTGCTGATTCTGAAATTTGCTCCTCACTAATGGCATAACCATCAGTGTCTTTCATCAGCTGATTCAGTCCATCTAACAGACTATACGTATCACATGCTTCAGGGCTTGATGTGTCCCCCACCGAAAACAATGAAAACCCGGAATCTGTATGGATCCAAGCACAACCAGGATCTTTTTTCATACCCAAGTCCCTCATGATAGTCCTCACTTCAGAAAGCTTGCTCCAAGAACCAGCAGCTGCATACATATTTGCAATCAACACATAGTATCCCGGGTTCTCTGGCTTCATCTCTAGGAGCTTTTCTGCCGCCCATTTACCAATCTCTGTGTTCCCATGGATATGACAAGCAGTCAGTAGAGTAGCCCATGTGGCACTGGACGGCTCATATGGCATTCTGTGAATTACGTCTCTGGCATCCACCAGAAGACCTGCTCTGCCATAGAGATCAACCATACAAGAAAAGTGTTGAAGACAAGGACGTATAGCATATTCAAACTCCATCTTCATATACAGCTTATGGCCTTCCTGGACTAACTTGGAATGACTGCAGGCCGATAGAACTGCAACCATGGTTACATGGTCAGGTTTAATACCGGATCTGATCATCTCCTCGAACAGGGCCAATGCAACTCTACCTTCACCCTGAATTCCGTATCCATCTATCAGGGACGTGTATGTTACTTCGTCTCTATCGCTCATAGAGTTAGATACTCGTTTTGCAGCTACGATTTTTCCCGATTTTGCATAAACATCAACAAGGGAGTTCCAAAGCATTGTATAGTCCTTGAAGCACTTGCGCCTTAGGATGTAGCAATGAAACTCTTTCCCATGTTGCAAGTTTGCAATTCGAGCACAAAGAGGGAGAATGCTAGCAAGTGTAACAGAATTCGGCTGAAAGCCAGCAAGCATCATCTCTCTCAGCAGATGAGAGGCTTCTTCTGACCTGTTCACTTGCGCGTAACCGCAAATGATAGAGTTCCACGTACACAAACTATTTTCTTCAATCTGTTGGAACACTATAAAGGCATGCCTAAGGTCATCGCATCTCGCGTACATTGTGATCAATGTGTTTCGAACATTATCAATCCCATCATAAAAACTGCGAATTGCAAAACCGTGAATCTCTTTTCCCAGTCGTATTGCTCGTACGAGTGAGCAAGCCTTTAAACCAATAATCACAGCCACAGGATCTAAGCTCGTTGGGAAATGACTCATCCTAGAGACCAAACCCAACGCACCTACATAGTTTCCTGTATGCAAACAACCTCCAGAGATAATATTCCAAGTTATGACACTGACTTCTACACCTGAAAACCACATTTTATCGAAAAGCTCAAACGCTTCACTCCACATGCCTTCTGACGCATAACAGCTTATTACTGCATTCCAAGTGACAGCATCCCTTTCAGACATCCTATCAAACAACCTCCGAGCAACACCCACATTTCCAAATCTTTTATACATAGAAATCAATGCATTGCAGACATACAAGCTACACTTATAAGAGCTAACCTCAATGGATCCATGAACAACCCTTCCAGAAGCAAAATCTAATGTTTCACCACAGGCCTTGAGAACAGATGGATAAGTGAAGGCATCCGGTCTAATTCCTTTGCTTACCATTCTCTTGTAAGAAGCAACAGCCTCCTCAAATAGCTTGTTTTGGCATACGAAGAGATGAGTACATTCCAAGGCAAAGGATACAAAATGTGTGAGTTCTCATTAATGGACTGAGCTTCACTGTGGAGATTAAAAGCAGAGTAAAAAGCAACCAGCTTTGGGACCAAAGCAGAGTGGTATTCAACACCCGATGTAATACAGTGAGCGTGAACTTGCAGCCCTGGCAGAAATGCACGAGCATCAACGCAGGCGGATAAAAGAGAAGCAGCGGAGTTCAGAACCAGGTCACCTGAAAGTGCATAAGAATATGATTGAAGGCGAAGAAGAGAAAAGGTTTTGAAAGCATCGTGCAAATGACCGCGGCTGGCCAAATGTTCAAGAGATTTCAAAAGAATCTGCATCTATGTAACAGCATCATCCGCAGCGCGGCATATTCAAGAACTAGAACATATAGTTGGATCAAACTTCATTGAGGCATAACATCGAACACATGGTGCGCTGATCATACCATATACACACTTAAAATTGAGAGTATATATTCATAGCAGAATCGAAGATATGATTTGAGAATGAACGAGAACAGAGGTAAGAGGGACGGAAGAGATTTAAACAGACAAAGCAAAAGCAAAAGAAGACGCGCGAAAAAACGCAACGAGACTCTGAAGAAGAAGAAGACTCCATAGCTTAACTAACTTGCTTGTCATATTGGGTCAAACTACTCGGACTGAACGTTATGGGCCTTTTAATCACAGGCCCAATAACGCTAGTTTCCAAAAAAAAATATCCGAAGAAGTGAGGGCGTGTTGGCAAAATAGAAGCCCATATAAAAAAAGTGTGGCTACGCATCATCATCCTTCTTTCTTCCTTTCGTTATCCACTTAGTCCCTTTGTGTGGTCAAAATGCATTTCCCTCCATTCTCTTCTCTCACTCTCGTCCATGGCGACCACCGCATCTTCATCTCTCCCCCGTAATTACTCCTTCACACCTCCTCGTCCTCCTCCGTCTTCAATCCGCGGACCTGGAACGTTGCCGCTCTACCTCCGCCGTAACCGCCGATTAGCTCTAACCTACCGATTGGATCAGAATTCGAAGCAGAGGAGTGGTGTTGGAAACATCAGATGCGAGGCGACGGAGGTTTCATCATCATCTTCTTCTTCTTCTTCGTCTGTTTCCTCACCTGGAAGAAATTGGGTGCCGGTTGTGCCGTTATCAGCGCTTCCTAAAGGTGAACGACGAGTTGTTATTCAAGACGATGAGACGATATTGTTGCTTTGGTATAAGAACGATGTGTTTGCGATTGAGAATCGTTCTCCAGCTGAAGGAGCTTATAGCGAAGGACTTCTCAACGCTAGACTCACTCAGGTCTCTTCGTCTTTTTATAATTTGATGTTTCTTTTGTCGTTCGGAATGGAATTTTTAGCAGATAGGTGTTTGTGAAAATGCTTGACTGAGTTAGTTAGTGTGACAGCTTTAGGAAACGAAGTTTATGAGACAGATATCTTTAGCTCCTTAATCTAACACATGACTTGAGTTGCTTTTAAATCTAGGTTGAGTTCATATGGACCAAGTTAATCAACGTAAATTGGTTTTGCACATTACATTCTAGGATTCAACTGTTGCTATAATGTATCCGGGTTTTGGTTTCTCTAACGGTAAGTGATCTCTGTTTTTGGCAATTACAACAGGATGGTTGCATTGTGTGCCCAGCAACGGAAAGTACATTTGATCTTAGAACTGGAGAGATCCGGGAATGGTACCCAAAAAACCCGGTTCTAAGAGTGTTGACACCTGCACTGAGGAAACTATTTGTATACCCTGTCAAATATGATGAAGAAAACATCTACATCAGCATTAGAAACAGCGGGAAAGCAGAGGCAGCTGCTGAGATTGTCTTTAGTGGAAAAGCTCAGCCTGGGCTGACAGCAACAAATGTCAATGTAGACGAGGTAAAAACAATTTGCTGATAGACGTCGAATGTAAAAACCTGTTTCATCTTGGGGAAAGAGTGATATGATGAATTTTGTGATTCACAGGTGAGAATGGTGGTGGACGAGGGTTCACAAGGATTTGGTTTCACGGTGAAGAACGAAATAATAAACGGGAAGGCGGCAGTGATAGGATTCTTGCTGCTGTTAGATTTTGAGCTATTGACAGGTAAAGGTCTATTGAAGGGGACAGGGTTCTTGGACTTCCTTTACTCTGCTTCAGATGCTTTCAAGTAGAGAATATTATTACATCGTTGGTCTGGTTTTGCTTGCCTCGTTTGGTGCAATTTGCCGATAATCAAAAAAAAAATACTTCTGTAGACATCCCACCATGTCTTAGTATATAGAGATGGCTTATGCTCTGTCTTTGTTTGTGTGTTTACCCTCTTATACGAGATTCTTTCTTCCCCGTGAGTTAATAATATTATAATTTTCAATCAAGATATATTCAACTCAAATATGATCGACCTGTCACCTTTGTAGCAAGATTTAGGAATAATGCTTTGTGTAGTAAAAGAAGAAAGGAATATCTCTTTTGTAGCTAAAATAGATAAGATAGTGAAGGAGAGAGTTACGTGCATTGCATTCAAATTGGGTTGCTCCTGTCCAATCCAAAGGTGAGAACTGAGTGATTCCGTGTGCTGCGGAATCTTAGTTATAGTTTTGTGTACCATTAACAAAATGAACTTAAGAGTCCACAAATCCATTTTCGGTGTGGAAAGCGAGACAAGGACAAAATAAACCTTTTCTGTCTTCTAGTCAAACAAGAAGGCCAAGAAAAGAGCACCCCCGTTTAAGACTATTCGGTGACGTCACGCCTGATGGAATTGTAAGAGAGAGAGAGAGAGGCAAGTCTCATGTTTTCTTTTTCAAGTGTCAGCACGTGATGTCGTGATGAAACTTGTGTGTGTGTATTTTATTTTTATTGATATAGGTCATCGATGATATGATGAGTCTCATCTCATCTCATTACAGGCTTAGGCTACATCTAGTTTTGTTTACCACGAATATATCTATTTTAATTTTTGATATCATGTACTGTATATCTTAAATATAAAAGCATGATTCTGATTAGCAGCAATTTAAAAGTTGGTAATCCATCCACACTGCACATCGATGGTCATTGGTCTACCAAGGTATATAGAACTAATAAATGATGAATTTTGCATCAATTTGTTTTCGAATAAGTGTTTTTTGTTTGAGATATTTCTTAAATTTCAAGCTTTTTTGTAGTTTAACCGTTTATTTAACATTCGACGTAAAATGGAGAAAAAATTAAAATTAGTTTACATTTTACAATTTTAGATCCGCAACTAACTCACCACCAATCATCTCATAAGTAATGTCTACAATGATCCATATTACCCAACGCTTTTAATATACGTTGAAAATTCATTTATTTATCCAAATGGGGTATTTAGTTGATGTAAACCTCAACAACTTGTGATGCTTGAAAACATGACTAGAAGCCTCCAAAGACCCCAAAAATGAAAACTATAATAGAAAACGTCAACCAGTGCGAGCCACATGGCCAAATCACATATTCACCTGGTCATACTTTGACCATATATTATTAGTTTTTTTCTTCATAACCCAATTAAAAGTTATTATACATTTCATACGATTTTATATTCCCATCCAACTCTAGACCACTTCCTGTAACGTATTTATATACAACACTTCCTCTCATGATCATATAATATCATCTTCACATCCAGCCAAAAAAAAAAATGGATTTATCAAGAGACGCCGGAGAAACTTATCAGAGCACATATAAAGGTATCCGTCGTCGGAAATGGGGAAAATGGGTATCGGAGATTCGTGTTCCGGGAACCCGCCAACGTCTCTGGTTAGGCTCTTTCTCGACAGCTGAAGGCGCTGCCGTAGCCCACGACGTTGCTTTTTACTGCTTGCACCGACCATCAACCCTCGAAGACGAAGCTTTTAACTTCCCTCACTTGCTCCCAACCTCCCTCGCTTCCACCACATCTCCTAAATCCATCCAAAAAGCTGCTTCTGACGCTGGCATGGCCGTGGACGCCGGATACAACCTAAACAACGACGGTGCTGTGTCTGGTAGCGGTGGCTGTGAAGATGGATCGTCAACGACGAACATGGAAGACGAGAGTGAACTTAGCATCTCCGTGTACGATTATTTGGAAGACGATCACGTTTGAGTACGTTTTTAGCAGTTAATACAGGAAGGTTAGGATTTGCTTAGGTTTTATTATTTTCTGTTACACTTCTGATTCATTCTTCCCCCAAGTGAGCTCTCATATCTCGGGCTTCTTTTTCTTATGATGTTAGTTATATACCCAAATAGCTCAACCGGTTAGAAATGTTGTTTTGGTGTTTTAATATCCGAGTTTGAGTTGATTGTTCTGTTTTGATAGGGATCATTTACATTTTGCAGACGTAAACTACACAAAGCACTCTTATATATACACACGTGTTTAGAACAACAAATCACGACAAAATAATGATTATGAAAATTCTCGTACTCGTATTATGTTCAACACCAAAAGTAAAGGTTGTCGGGCCTTACGTACAATCAAGAATAGGCCCAGTTTATGAAATTATTGAGACCCAATTATGACCGGAAGGAGAAAAAAGAGAAAAAGAAAATGAAATCAGACAGTGAAAGGTCGTTGACCTATTCCGTTCCTCCTCATCATTTGAATCTAGATTCTAGAAAAAAATAAGGGAGTTATAAATATTAAGTGGTACGCACGTTCCAGTTTCTCTATGACAACAACAAACTCACAAAAACGTGAGAGAGACAACAACAGCAACAACAAAAAACGAAAGTTTTTTTTTTTGGTCGCCGACCATATCAACCAGACCAGAGTCGTAGAAAGATAGATAGATAGATAAAATTAAGCAAATCGGCAAAAACATATTTTTCCCCATTAAGTAGGAGTTTGGAGTGGTCCGTTTTGTTTTTGTAATGGGTTGTATTTGCGCCACCGCACGTTCCCCTAGCGCCGCCGTTACCGATAAAGACCTATTAGATTCGAGCAAATCAATCCTTCAACTCATACCTCATCCTCCACCGTCGTCGTCTTCGTCTTCATCGAAAAAGGAAGGTTCTTTCACACGTACGACTTCGGCAGCTTCAGTCACCATTTTGGTTAATGGTTACCCTGTGGCGCGTCGTCCCTCCACGTCATCATCTGATCGAAACAGTACCAAACCGATGGTTGTTGTTGGAGCTCCTACCAGAAACCCTACTAGAAGAGTCGTTACTGCTATACCCGTTGCGCAGCCGATACATCAGCAGCCGGGTCGTGTGGCCAGCAATAAAACGGAACTCACCGGCGTAGAATGGCCCTCTTGGTTGGCTTCTGTTGCGGGTGAAGCCATTAAAGGATGGGTTCCTCGTTGCGCAGAGTCTTTTGAGAAGTTGGACAAAGTTAGTAGTTTGATCTTCTCTGTTTTCTTTCGTTTTCTGACCTGTGTGATCCTCTAAGATGTCTTAAATAACAACTTATGTTGTTTGTGTCTTGGGTATAGATTGGACAAGGGACTTACAGCAGCGTGTACAAAGCTAGAGACTTGGAAACGGGGAAGATTGTGGCGATGAAGAAGGTTAGGTTTGTGAACATGGATCCAGAGAGTGTCCGGTTTATGGCTAGGGAGATTCTTATTCTTCGTAAACTTGACCACCCAAATGTTATGAAGCTTGAAGGTTTAGTCACGTCTAGACTCTCAGGTAGTCTTTACCTTGTCTTTGAGTATATGGAACATGATCTCGCAGGTCTAGCGGCAACTCCTGGAATCAAATTCTCTGAACCTCAGGTATTATTACATATTGTATTTTCCTAGAGACTTAAAAGTTTGGAAAATTTTGAAGTGAGAACTGAGAAGAGAGTCTTGTTTTGTTTTTGCAGATCAAGTGCTATATGCAACAATTGTTCCGTGGACTTGAACATTGCCACAGACGAGGTATTCTACACCGTGATATTAAGGGATCAAATCTACTGATTAACAACGAAGGTGTCTTGAAGATTGGTGATTTCGGATTGGCGAACTTTTATCGGGGTGATCGAGATTTGCAGCTGACCAGTCGTGTTGTAACCTTATGGTACAGAGCACCTGAGCTGTTACTTGGTGCCACTGAGTATGGACCAGCAATAGACCTGTGGAGTGCTGGTTGCATTCTCACTGAGCTCTTCGCTGGAAAGCCTATTATGCCAGGACGCACAGAAGTAAGAGAACTCTCTTATTCAGATTCAGATTCTGATTCTTAGAAACACAGCTTGCTGAGATCATTATCCTTTGCTTCTCAGGTGGAGCAGATGCACAAGATCTTTAAGCTATGTGGTTCACCTTCGGAAGATTACTGGAGAAGAGCAACACTACCACTAGCAACAAGCTTTAAACCTAGTCATCCTTACAAGGCTGTCCTTGCTGAAACCTTTAAGCATTTCCCTGCATCAGCTCTGATGCTTATCAATAAGCTACTGGCTATAGAACCTGAGAAACGTGGATCAGCTGCTTCTACCTTGAGGAGTGAAGTAATAATATATTGATACTAACCATAAATCCATGTTTCTTAAATAAGTTTACAAACTTTTCAATGACCAGTTTTGAATTTTCTTCTGTTACAGTTCTTCACCACTGAGCCACTCCCTGCTAATCCATCAAACTTACCAAGATACCCACCAAGCAAGGAACTTGATGCTAAGCTTCGTAATGAAGAAGCAAGAAGGTGAAAAAGCTACATTACATCTTCATTCACTGGTTCTTTTCTTGAGGGGTTTCTTATGAATCTTTTTTGGTTGCAGGCTAAGGGCAGAGGATAGCAAGAGAAGAGGAGGAGAAACAGTGACAAGAGGACGGCCAAAGGATCTTAAAACTGCCCAGACACCTGAGTTTATGGCAGCAGGGCAGTCCAAAGTCACATGCATAAGCCATAAGTTTAAAACAGATGAGGAAGGTGGAACCGGGTTTAGGATTGAACCACCAAGAAGAGGGATTCAGCAGAATGGTAAAGCACATGCTTCTTCAATGGTTCACCCAACAGTGGCTGGTAAAGAATGGAACAGAGGTGGGAGCATGAAAAGGCAAACTAATGCAGAGCTCAAGTCTAGAATATCTCAAACAGGAGACTTGTCTGGTGAATCTTATAGGAGAGATTCCAACAGAGATTACTCAACAGTAAGCCCCGTTTCTCTCCCTATTTACTTATTTAGTGTACCTTAAGGTATGTAACTGTTGAGTTGTTTTGGGGGGTGGTCAGGGAAACGCGCCAAGGAAAAACAGAATCCATTACTCAGGACCATTGATGCCTCCTGGTGGAAATCTTGAAGATTTGCTCAAAGAGCACGAGAAGCAGATCCAACAAGCTGTCCGAAAAGCCCGTGTTGAAAAGTCTGCATCAAGGAAAAACCAAGGTTTAACAACAGGACAACAGCAGCAGAGATACACAGGAAGAAATGCTCGGTAGCTAAAAAAAAAAAAGGAACATCAAAGAAGAAATATTAAACAACAATACATAGCTTATGTTTTGAGGTTGATCATCAAGCCATGGAACTCATAAGCGTTTTTGTTCTGTCTCTTTCTGTGCGTGAAGCCAGGGATTGATGCAATGTATAGTCCATTTGTTTCTTAGACCAACAAGAGTGGCCACACTATAATATCAAACTTCCTTTTTGTACATACCCAATGGTCATTATTGAGTTGAGTCAAGCAACAAACATGTATTTGCAAGTGAAGTCTTCCCAAGTGCCAAAAAGAAAAAAAAAAAGTCTTCTATGATACTAACTGGCTCAGTCCCAAGATTTCCATATTAACCTGTGTATTTTTATGAATATTTCTCATTTAAAATTGTTATACAATTTATTTGTGGACCTTATTTTTAAAAAATTTCATAAACAAAAAAAGGTCTTATAGAAATGTGGGAAAGCTGGAACATCGGGACGAGTAAGGCTAGAAATGAGGGTAAAGGAGAAAATATCTGAAAGAAAAAATTAATAGGAAGAGACCAGAGTCGTTGGATTTGTGAGTGACTTTTTTAAGTTGTGGGATTGTTTTGAATTGTTTTATTTTGAATTGTTTTATTTACTTCTCTATATAAACAAACACACATCACTTGTTTGTAATCCTCATTAAACCAGTAAATTACTCTTCTCTCTTTTTTTTTTCCTTCTTTTTTTTTGTTTTCTTTTCTATACATATTGTAACAAAAAATAAATACAATTTCTTGTATCTTATTTTTTATTTTTGTGAAATATATTAAAGAAAACACAAGACAAGAATGACATACGACGTACCTCTTCCAGCGGTAAGTATGCTTTGTCTGTAACTCTCTTTTTTTTTTCTTTTTTTTTCATTCTTATGGCAAGAGTGTGGAGTTTTGGTCCGATTTGTCTTTTCACTAATTAAGTTTAGATCACATGAATAATGTAGTTTCATCAATGAGGCTCTAACATTTTTATCAGATTTTTCATTTCCTCACTTTTGTTACATTTTCCTGTGAAAAAAAACAAAATGTAACGTTAATCGCTTTTAGTGCTTATTTATTCAACATTCACATTCCTATATTTACCATGACACAAATCTTGATCAGGGTGATGAGGAGAACAAAGGAAAATCAACGGACAAAAATAATAGGGAAATGGATTACAACGATTGGTTACCAGTCACAGCGTCTAGAGAGGCCAAATGGTATTCCTCCGCCTTCCACAATGTCACGGCCATGGTCGGCGCTGGAGTTCTTGGTCTCCCTTTCGCCATGTCACAACTTGGATGGTAGTTTTTTTTGTTTGTTTTGATAATCTTTTGTCTTCTTCATAAGCAGCCCCGTCTCAAAAAAAAAAAAATTGTCCCTAAGCATATAAGTTTTTAGGACCCTTTTCAACATAATTTGTTTTTTCTTTTTTTTGTCTGGTCCCCCATTTGCTTAGTGTTTTTTTGAATTGTTTTATTTGTCCCATGGCCAATGCCCCTCTCGCCCTAGGTATGAGCCGGGGCTGTTCATAAGATAAAGTACTACTAACTGACGATAACATTTGATTATGTAACAGGGCACCTGGACTTATTGCGATTATAATGTCATGGGCTATAACATTCTACTCGTTGTGGCAAATGGTGAATTTGCACGAAGCAGTTCCCGGGAAACGGTTAGACCGTTACCCCGAGCTAGGCCAAGAAGCTTTCGGGCCTAGGCTAGGTTACTGGATCGTCTTGCCACAACAGCTTCTGGTGCAGATCGCTTCCGACATAGTCTACAACGTGACCGGAGGCAAATCGCTTAAGAAATTTGT
>NC_025700.1:17966759-17974315 GCF_000633955.1 Camelina sativa
TTTTTTTTTTTTTTTTTTTTTTTTTTTGTTGCAGTTACTCGATGATAGCGTCCGTAGCGTCAATAGCTAAAGGAACGCAACACCGTCCGTCAAGTTACGGCGTCAGAGGAGACACGGTGGCTTCAATGGTCTTTGATGCATTTAACGGCATTGGAACCATAGCGTTTGCGTTTGCTGGACACAGTGTAGTGCTTGAGATACAAGCCACTATTCCTTCAACACCTGAAGTCCCTTCCAAGAAACCAATGTGGAAAGGAGTTGTCGTGGCTTACGTAATCGTCATTATTTGTTACCTCTTTGTGGCTGTCTCCGGTTATTGGGCTTTTGGTGTTCATGTTGAGGATGATGTTCTCATTTCCTTAGAGAGACCAGTTTGGCTTATAGCTGCTGCTAATTTCATGGTTTTTATCCATGTCATTGGAAGTTATCAGGTCTAATTTTTTTTTTTTTTAATATATCTTTTGTTCCCTTAAGAAAAAAGTTTCTCCAACTTTGAGTACAATGATCATCTTGACAGGTTTTTGCCATGACCGTGTTTGACACCATAGAGTCGTATCTTGTGAAGACACTGAAATTCACTCCTTCAGCAATGCTGCGTCTAGTGGCACGTAGTACATATGTTGGTTAGTACTCATTTAGCTTCTTTTTTTTTACTTTTTTTGTTAACCTGGAGAAATGGAAACTGAGATTTCTTGGTTTGTGCAGCATTGATTTGTCTGGTAGCAGTTTGTATCCCCTTTTTCGGAGGTCTTTTAGGGTTCTTCGGTGGCCTCGTCTTCTCATCAACCTCATACTTCGTAAGTCACCATAGACAAATATATCTAGTTCTTTTACAAACATTAGATTATAAAGATGGATAATGAGGACCTTTTTTAAATTTTCAGTTGCCTTGCATTATATGGTTGATCATGAAGCGACCAAAAAGATATAGTTTCCATTGGTTTTGCTCTTGGGTTAGTCTTTCTTTCTTGATACAACAAGTCTCTCTCAGTCACAAGCTAATTAACCCAATAAACTCTTTATTAATCCGTTTGTTTAACTAACAACAGCTAGCAATAGTCGTTGGGATCTCGATAGCAATTCTTGCACCCATTGGAGGAATGAGACACATTATCCTTTCAGCAAGAACCTACAAGCTCTTCTCATAGACTTTTTTTAGATAAAGCCCTGCAATAACCATTGCACCAAACTTACAAAAAAGTCTTTTACCTTTTAAAATTTTAAAGTAGCAGTCTTAGTTGGGAAACAAATATAGTTAGATATTTGATTATTTTTGGCTTCTCGTTTCTTTTTTTTTTATAAACCATTCCATCAAGAACTGCCTTCCCAATTGATGTGAAGGCTCTACGGCGCTTTGGCCTGAGGCTGTGACGGATGATGTTCTCTCTAAGCCGTCATGTAAAATCACCAAAAAAAAAAGGAACACCATACACATTATGTGGTCAACCTCAGGCTCTGAACTTAGGTTTTTGGTTTTTTTGCATATTTTGTTTTAAAGTCTATAGATTTTCTATAGCAGGTAAAAAGCCTAAACGGCTGTATCAGAAGTTTTTGATTTTGGATTGTAATAAAACATCTGAATAATGAGATTGGCTTTTCCGTTTTCCTGGTGTTGACCACCCCCAAAAAAAAGTTGCAAAACAGAGATGTACATGTAAAACAGAGAAGCGCATAAGATGAAAATACCTGAAATATGATTCTGCCATGGTTAAAAGAAAAGAATAAAACAAATTTTGCCAAATGGCCACACCCAAAGTTGCCCCGAGTATATTCCTAAGAACAGAAACGTATTCGTATTCAGAAAAATGAAGAAGCTTTATGCAGTCCTCAATATTTCTATCTTGCTTGCAGTGCAATCAACTCATAGCTGCCACAATCAGACCTTTCAACTCGAACCCTAATTTTTACCGGAGAACAGATGAAGCTTCAAGCGACGTTGCCCATCACATGTCAAGTCCGTAACAACCCCATCAGAGCTCTGCCGCCGCACCCCTAACAACACTTTGACGGCGAACTTCATCCCTTTACGCTTAATGAACAGCTTAGACTAGTAGCTTAATTTAGGTTTTTCGCTTCTAAATACTACTATATGGAGTCACTAGCAGGCCTCGGCATTCGGGTATTTCGGTTCGGGTAATTCAGATTTTCAGATTTTCGGATTTTCGGATTTTCAGGTTTAGAGGTATAGGACCCGTTCGGGTATTTCTAGACTTCGGGTTCGGATCGATTTCGGTTCGGGTATTTCGGGTTCGGATTCGGATTACCGGAAGTTCACAAAACTCAAAATTTTAGTATCTAATTTAGTCTAAATTATTCAATAATATGCAATAAATCTAAAAATTTAGAGTGTTTTTTACCCAAATTTACTAATAAACAGTTTAAATACTTCAAATTATCAAAAATATCTAAAAATCTAAAATTATTGTGAACACTTATATTATTAAAATTATAAATATTATTAATATATTACTACTATATATTAATAATGTGGGTATATTCGGATACCCGTTTGGATTTCGGTTTGGATCGGGTTCGGATTCAGGTTTTCAAATTTAGAGATTTAAAACCCGTTCGAATATTTTACAATTTCGGATACGTGTTCAGATCGGATATTCGGATCCAGGTATTTTGCCGAGAGCTAGTCACTCGACTTGTGCCTTAATTACTCATAGAGATATTTGTCATTGAAATTGCACAACAGCACAAGGAAGGGTAATTACCCCAAAGAAAATATCTCAGCTAAAAAACAATTAACGGAGTTTCCTATACACAGTGTTTTACAATTTAAAAAATGAAATTTTATTGAAAACATAACTTGACTTGTAATTTGTAATGGAGTGAAAAAAGTAGTATTGTAGTTCGTAACTGTTATATTACTCTAAAACGCTTTAACTATTTCAAACTTGGTCCTATCAGGTGATGATGACACCGACGCCTCAATTTAATTATGATACTATTATTGCTAGTATCGACGAATCAATGTAGGACACAACAACAATCAAACCAACACACATGGACAATGCTCGAAAGAAAAAGAAAAAATTAAAATCTTTTGTCTCTTTGTCCCCTTAAGTACACAAGAAACCCCCTTCAGCTGCAGTAAAAACCGTAACGTCTCTCTCTAACTCTTGAACACAATCTCTCTGCATCTCACAATGACCACTAATCTCCCATTCTCAATTACCCTGAAACACATACTCTCTAGCTTCGCATCTCTCGTCTTAATCACTCTCTTCTTCATCACCAGAACCAGTTTCTCACCGTCTTCTTCAATTCAGCCTCCGGACAACACTCTCCGGATCTCCAAGTACTCCTCCACCGGGACTAAATCACATAGCCAAGAATCCGTAAGTTGTAATAAGATCCCTCCTTCGCTTGCCGACGCTCTGATCCACTACGCCGCATCCAATGTCACTCCCCAGCAAACCCACTCCGAAATCTCCGTCACCAAGAAGGTAACTAAACACTAAACTTACATGCAATTTCAATTGTTAATTATTCCAAATCAAGAACTCAATTAGTCACTTACCCTAGTCTAATTAATCACTTGCACTAATGTTGCTACCGTAATTAAATCTTTAGTACTATAGTGTTGTTGCCGTGTTATATAAGATAGTGTGAATTGTAATGACAAAAAAAAAATTGCATCAGGTCTTAGAGAAGAAATCGCCGTGCAACTTCCTCGTGTTTGGTCTTGGTTACGACAGCTTGATGTGGTCGACGTTAAATTACGGAGGAAGAACCATTTTCTTAGAAGAAAACGAGTCATGGATCCGTCAAATCGCTGAGAAGTTCCCTTCTCTGGAATCGTACCACGTCCGGTACAATACCAAGGTAAGAGACGCGGATGCTCTGATGGCGGCGGTGAGAGATAAAGAAGAGTGCCATAACGTGTCGACTGATCCTAGGGTTTCCGCGTGCGAGCTTGCGTTGAAAGGCTTACCTGAGGTGGTTTACGAAACAGAGTGGGATTTGATAATGGTTGACGCTCCGACGGGGTTTCATGAAGAAGCTCCGGGGCGGATGACGGCGATTTATACGGCGGGGATGATGGCGAGGAGAAGGAAGGATGAAGGAGAGACGACGGATGTGTTTGTGCACGATGTGGATAGGAAAGTGGAGGATGAGTTCACAATGGCGTTTCTGTGTAGAGATTACTTGACAGAGCAAGAAGGACGGCTCCGCCATTTCACGGTGCCTAGTCACCGGAGCTATGGTGTCTCCGGTGGTAAATTATGTCCCTAATTTTATGGTTTGCTGATGCTTAAAATGGTAAGAGTATATGTCCGGAGCTCCATAGGCTTCAGAGATTAATTAGTTTGAGCTTTGGACAGTATGTATATGTTTTTTTATAATTTCATAATTGATATATTTGTTAAGAAAAGAAAAGACAAAAACAAGTAGATTGATTTGGACCGTTTGGTGACATAGTAAATGTTTTCAAAACGTCTTAAAAGGAAAAACAGATTTGACTCAAAACCTTGCAAGAAAAAAAGTTACAAAGACTTCATATTTCTTGTTGATATTCTTTATAATGGATGGTCTCTACTAATTGAGACTAGCCAGTTCCTGAATGTTGATCGGATACGCAACAGTGCGGTCACCAGCAAACGCTTTCTTTGCCATTATGAGATTAACTTTCTCCGTAGGATGAAAAGCGTCCCAAAACACATACTGATCTCTGTTAGCACAAGGCGTTTCAAAGGGAAGACAAGTGATTTGTCCTCTGTTTTTTCCTATCCCACAACATCCTTTGTCCATAGTAGTAAACCCTATATATACAACAACACACCATTATATTAGCTATCAATATTATAAGTTAGAGTGGGTTTAGCTAGTGTAGCGTTTGTTAATTACCATAAGCTGCTTGGTTAGCAACAATGTCTTCAAGCATTTGAGCGATATCGAGGTAAATGAATTTAGCATCCGGGAGATTCTGGTTGAGATTAGAGATCATTGTTTTTACGTTTGTGTTGAAAGGAAGAACGAGTTGGTTCACTTCTTCGGAGCATTTACCGTCGTTTCCTTGAGCTAGAATGCTTGGAATGCATCCCATTCTTCCAAGTCCGGCCACTACAAATTTCCTACCACCGAGATTATATAGTCTCTGCATATGCATTACCCCAAAACAAAAACAAATTTTATTACATGTTACATGTTTTCTTAGTAAGAGAGGTGTTTTTGATGTATTACGGTGAGTTGGTTGGTGTATTGTTGAACCAAGAGATCGCCGAATTGTTGGGAGTTGAATTGGCTACGGGTAGGGAAATTAGGCATCAAGTAATTGTTGAGATAGTCGTTGCTTCCCATTCCAATGAAGAACAAGCTTCGAGCCACCGAATCCGCAACGGCCACTGCACCACCGGACTTTCCCGCTATCTGATCTAACGTTGTCTCGAAGTTATGAATCTGCTGGTCGAAAGGTATGCGCCCCACCTGGCCACCAAATCATCAAACTAATCAACGTTACGTAATTAATCCTCGCATTTAGCCGCTGCATGCAACAACCATTTTTCTTGGGAACTATATGTAAATCATGAACAGATACTCATGTGATGTGACCACCACTGAAAGTAAATATTTGGTTTGATTGATTATTTTTTGTTTTTTTTTTCTTTTTCTAATCGATGATTTAACATTCTTTGAAATTAAATAAAAATCAATAATTTATAAGTTTGAAATCAAAATATGAAAAACCATTTCATTAATGATTTAACCTTCGTTGTCCTTCAATAACCAGTTTCAAATACAAGCTACGTGATTGTTAGTAAGCCGCCCTTCAAGTTATTAAAACACACAAAGAAATAAATTTGAGATTTACGTTTTTTTTTTGTAAGATCATAACAGAAATTTAGATAAACTTCAAAATCATGTAAGTGCTTACCTCTAATATAAATATTGGCTGGTTAATTATATTAGAGATACAACTTACAAGTAGATCTATTCTATTCGGGCAAACATACATTTCCTAAAACAAAGTGTATGTGTAACATGCAACCTTTTTTGGCAAGGAAATATGCAAGTTACGAATATTTTTACAAAGTTCAACTTACAAAGTTTCCCCCGGTGTCAGGAAGAATTCCGGCGGCTGCAGAAGCGTAGTTGACACCGCGAAGTACTTGATCTCCGGTAGCTTCCGAGTACGCAGGAATCAATGGCAGCCCCAATAATTGAGCTATATTATCAGTGCATGCATGCATCAATTATAACACTTCATGTATCAGCCTCATCTAAACTGTATTCATTTTTCCCCCCATTTTGAAGGAGGATAGAAAACATGTTTTGAAGAGAAAGAAGATTTTTAAAATAAACGTACCAATCCCGTCAACCATGGTTAAACCATTGCAGAACCGACCGGTCGGACCGCCATTGAAATCGATGCCGTAAGGAAAATAATTGGCTTTGGCAAAGGAAGGGATGTTATTGTTATTCCCATTGTCTATAAGAGAGTCACCGAAGATAAACAGCGCCGGCACAATGCCATCACCGCCGTTTAGGTCGACCAATGGAGGCGGAGGAGCAGAAATAGGTTCCTCAACCACAACTAGTTGGCCAGAGACACCATGAAGGAGTTGAATAACCACCGCAAGAAGAGCTGAGGAAAAGCAAAGTTGCCGGAAGTGGAAAGCCATTGTGAAGTATAGTTTTGTGTTGGGTTAATTTTTGGGGTGAAGAAAAAGATAGAATTGGACACATTTATAGACAGAGAGGGGAAGGGTTCGGTGAAGAGTAATAAATGTCTCTATCCGTCTTCTACCACACAGTAATAATAGCCAGTAGTGATGATAATCACAATAGGTATACCGTATACACATACATGTTTTGTTTCTTCATGCATGTCTACAGAATTATTCTACATTATTTTAGATCTGTAATTGTATGAGCCAAAATGTTTGAGAAACATTTTAAAATGTAGCAATCAATGTATATTGAAAACCCAAAGCATTAGATGAAAAAAAAATGTATGTATAATTTACACCCAAACTATTTCATCAAGCTCATTATGTAAAATTATCGTAAATAATACTTGTGGTTGACTGATATAGTCATATAGAGAAAAGTAAACCATGAAGATCACTTTTTTTTTTAAACAGAAAAAAACGCTGCATTTAAATTCGTCGTTATTA
The DNA here is from genome assembly GCF_000633955.1 of Camelina sativa. Classification (NCBI taxonomy): domain Eukaryota; kingdom Viridiplantae; phylum Streptophyta; class Magnoliopsida; order Brassicales; family Brassicaceae; genus Camelina; species Camelina sativa. The sequence goes on from NC_025700.1 coordinate 17,973,887, forward strand.
TCAACGACGTTTAATACGCTTTCACGCTTAAATAGTGAAGCCCAATTATGTCGTAGAAGAGGGCAGAGAAAGCATCAAATAAGTCTCTTCTATTACAACTGATGGTTGAAGATTTACCGTGTCATTTAATTTCAGGGTTGACTTTAATGTTTTGACTTCTCAGATTGTGTAATAAAAAGTGGGACTTAAATAAATGGTAAGTCTTTTTAATTCCCCAATAAAATGGTAGATCGTTAAAATGTTTCCACATCTGTTTATTTTTGTTTCAAATTTCATGCCCATGATCAGTTTTGGAATCGAATCATAGAACACAAACTTTTATTTTCCATAGAAAATCATTTGTCGACATTATATTTTTCATCATGGATAACAATGTACAAATTTGCACCCAAAAAAAAAAAAAAAAAAAAAAAAAAAACATTTAAATTA